>NC_056433.1:72151515-72304015 GCF_018296145.1 Oncorhynchus tshawytscha
ACTCGACACAATGACAGGTTTTTACACGCCACTAAAACCAGCAGAATGGTAGAGAAGAAGAAAGTCATTACTGTGAGGCCTTTGTCTGGGGGATTACCATTCTCATCATCTTCTATAGGCTGATAAAGTGACACTAGAGTGGTGTGTGTGTGTGTGCCTATGTGTGTGTGTGTGCGCTGGCAGGTTAAGGCAAGACCTTTTTGGTTTCCCAATCCAAGCTCCTCACAGCTGTTACAGTAAATTGTTATTTTGTTAAACATGTGAATCGAACATAGGACTAAAAGAGCTGTTAACCAGTTGGCTTAGTTATCCATTACTCCCCCTCATTTCTATGGGAGACCCTAGGAGTTTCACTAGGCCTGCATACCAAATGGCACCCCCTTCCCTATACAGTGCACTACTTTTAAACCATAGCGCTATGGGATTTCCTGGGCTTGTGTTAATCTAAAATGTATTCATTTATAATCGTAGTCATATTTTTAATGGTGTTCATGTATAATTCTCTTAGCTACAAATGCTCAGATGGAAATTGAAAACTGGCAGCCTTATTTTCAAAGACACAACTGGGTGCATTTTCTCAGAGTGTGTGTGTGCGTGTGTGTGTGTGTGTGCGTGTGTGTGTGTGTGCATTTGCATGTTAGTGAGGGTTTGTTTAAATGGTAGTTACAGTTGAGATTTTTTTTCTACCTCCTCCAACATCTCACTGCAGCGATGGATGAGAAGAGCTGACACACAGATTTAAAAATATCTCTCAATAACACTCCCACACCCAGTAACCCACAGGGGAACGCACACAAACACGCAAGCACGAATGAAAAAGTGAGTGAGAGAGAGAGAGAGAGAGAGAGTATACTGCTTAATTTCTGAATGCAAGGAACATGATAAGCTCTTGTGTCAGCCTCATCATCAGCTTTATATCCCTGAATGAGACCAGTATCTCTTTGTGTCTGTCTGTCTGTCTGTCTGTCTGTCTGTCTGTCTGTCTGTCTGTCTGTCTGTCTGTCTGTCTGTCTGTCTGTCTGTCTGTCTGTCTGTCTGTCTGTCTGTCTGTCTGTCTGTCTGTCTGTCTGTCTGTCTGTCTGTCTGTCTGTCTGTCCCTCCTTCACTCTCTGTCTCCCCTCCCCCTCTCTCTTTCCCCCTCTCTGATTTACAGGGAAGATCTCAATTGCATACCCCTTGCATCCTCTTTCCTCATCTCCTTCTCAAAACCCATTGGAGGAGAATGTCAGAGGGGCGGGACCTCTGTCTTTCTCATTCAATGGGTTTTGAGAAGGAGATGAGGAGAGAGGACGCAAGGGGTATGCCATTGAGATTTTCCCACTGTGTCGTGTCTGAGTCCTCACCCCTCTGCCTGTGTCTATAAACAGGAAATGACCCACCTTTGAAGACAGGAAATGAAGCGGACACAAATCAAAGCAGACTTCCTGGGTCACCTAATCCTTTCATAGAGAGGTAACTTTGTTGTTCCCAGCCGCCACCCCTAGCCGCCCACCCACCCACCCACCCACCCACCGTCTCAGACCCCCTTCCTCTCTCTGATCCCTCCTGTAGGTTGTGTTCTGGGCCACACTTTGGTGTGCGTGTGTGTGTGTGTGTGTGTGTGTTCTGGGTTTTACTATCAGGGTCCGTTTGCATAAAATATCTAAATTCCCTTTTCCCCTTATCTTTTCCTTTAAAGTTTCCTTAACGTTAAGACAGTTGCTCAAAACATTTTAAGGCAAATTTCCCACATAAATTAAGTGAAAAAGTTAAGGGTGACCATGAGGTCCCTTAAGTGCTTCATTCAGTATGGATATCACTGTAAACAGAATTTGTGGAGGTGAATGTTGCTTACTTCTGCATAAAGAAATCATCAACCAGTTACATAGGTGTATAACTAGCCAGCTACTTAGTTAAACAATGGAAGGTGCACAATCCATGGCTACAAAGCTAGCTGGCTGGCTAGCTACCGACTCTGTAAGTTAGCTTGACATGCTAGAAAGTAATAGAAACAAGTTGAGAAAAAGGAACTAAAGGAAACATGATTCATTATCTTCTGAATCAATTTGTCCTATCTTGAATGTAGTTCTATTTTGTGATCTCCCAAAATAATTGAGATCTCTTTGATGAGATATTCAGTCAGTGAATCAGGTCGTCTCCATGGTAACCAGATACTCTTTCTGCCATGCATGCCTTCAAACTACAGTAAAACACCTTAAGTATGCCCTTACCTAAGGAAAACGCTTGAGGGGCTCAATGGAACATCCTTAAACAATTCCCTCAGGTGAGGGGAAATTATTCCTTAAGGTAAATCCTTAAGATTTAATCCTTAACACTTTAGACGTTTTCTGCAACTGAGACCAGAAGTCCTCACAAGGATAGTAAAACAAGGAACATTAGGACAAGTGGGGACATTTTGCCAGTCCCAACCAAGAAAAAGGCTATTTTAGGCTTAGGGGTTAGGTTTAGGATTACAATTAGGGTTAGAATTAGGGTTAGGGTTAAGGGTTAGCAGTTAGGGGTTAGGTTTAAGGTTATGGGTTTGAGGTTAAGGTTAGGGTTATATTAATTTGTAAGGTTAGAGGTTAGGGAAAATAGGATTTTTAATGGAAATCACCTGATGTGTCCCCACAAGTATAGTAAAACAAAAGTGTGTGTGTGTGTGTGTCTGTGTGTGTGTATGTGCGTAAGGTTAATCTTTCAACTGTGCCACCCTTTCCTCCATGTCAGACCTTCAATTTAGTCAAATGTCACTGAGCACAAAAGCACAGGGAGATCCCAGGTTAAGGCAGCAAGGCGGTTGGTGTGTCAGAGCCACCAAGCTACAAACAGCTCAGAAACATCAACTTTACCCTATTCATCTCATTTGTGTTTTAAATGGCACAGTGCACTACTTTTGGCCAGAGTCCATTTGGGACACACACGGTGCCAGTAAGTGGCAGACAGTGAGGGATGGCCTTCATCCATAATGGAACTCTATTCCATTATGTGCACAAATTTTGACCAGAGCCGTATAAGCCCTGGTCATTCGTAGTACACTATGTGGGAAATAGGGTACCATTTGGGACACACACATGGTGATTGGGGAGCACCTCATCACATCGTAACTCATCGTAACATCGTACCTCTGTTGCCATGGAAATGGGGGATTGTCAAGCATTCTGTCTCTGAGGAAAGGACAGTCCAAAAACCTGAGATGTCATTCAGTATGCGCGTGTGTGTGTGTGAGCGTCTAACGTAAGGCAAGAAATAGACAGAACGTAAAGCAAGGAATAGGCCAATGAGAGGACGGAGAGAGAGGGTGTCTAGAGGAGATGCTGCTGTAGCTGTGGTGGTATATGTTGTCTGGCCTTGACTGTGTGTGACTGGGGTGTAAACCTTTCTCCTGGGTCCTCTCAATACCCCCTCCACCCCCTACCCCACCAAGATTAGATTAGATTATCCCTCTCCTCTACCTCTTCCATCCCTGTCTCTACACCAGCTTCATCCATCCCCTCCTCTATTCCAGCCCCCACTTCTGTCTCTACACCAGCTTCATCCATCCCCTCCTCTATTCCAGCCCTCCCTTCTGTCTCTACACCAGCTACATACATCCCCTCTATTCTAGCCCTCCCTTCTGTCTCTATACCAGCTCCATCCCTTCCTCTATTCTAGTCCTCCCTTCTGTCTCTACACCAGCTCCATCCATCCCCTCCTCTATTTTAGGATTGGGCTGTGTTTTAATGGGCTTTTTGAAGCCATAGAAAAGCAAAGCCATGTAAATTGTTAAAATAGCTTTTGTCTCCTTCAAGACATCAGAACTAACTTCTTAGGTGTGTAACTCCAGACCTTATAGTGGATGGTTAAGTGCATCTCTTCTGCCTTCCTTAGACCTAGACTACATCCCAAATGGCACCCTACTCCCTACAAAGCACACTACTTTTGACCAGAGCCCTATGGGAATAGGGTGCCATTGGTGGGTGCTTATGTGTTAATTTGCATATCCCAACTCCCCTGAGAGACCCACTGAGAGTGGGGTCATGGCCAGGGTCAGCCATTATGAGCAGCAACCATCAGCAATTAGGGTTAAGTGATTTGCTCAAGAGCACATGGGCAGATGTTTCACCTTGCCAGCTCTGGATTTGGTTACTGTCCCAACACTCTAACCACTCGGCTACCTGCTGTCCATGTGCCTGCGTGGTGTTTACTTCATTTCCAGTATATACTGCTTCTTTGAGTGATATAGGCTACTTTGCATATTCACTAGTTTTAATCAAGATGAATAACACACACAATTCACGCAAACACACACATGTCCCATGTTATCCTCTCTTGTTTCCCTCCCAATTGGAGACCAGACCCTTTTCTGTGTATTAATGACTTACTTTGAGTTTGCAGTGATCTGTTATTTAATATAATTGTGTGCCTTCCTCTAATTGCCATGAATTTCTATGGATTGCAGAGCCTCTTCCTCCTTCTGTGCTTCTAATTGATTTATTGTAGACTTTTTGACACACACAGGCTTGCACACACAAACACCACAGATGGAGAGAGAGACACACAGAGAGGGGAGGGAGAAAGAGAGAGAGGGAGAGGGAGATAAGTATTATTCTCCACTCTGTCCAAAAAATGTGAAGGCCAGCTGATTAATATCAAAGCCATCTTATGACTAGAGATCTCGGTGCGACTTCACCGCATATGTACACGCGTCAAAATCCACTTAGCTCACGGCAATATTCAATTCATTCTTCAGATGCGCGAGAAGAGATGAATAAACCGGATAATTCCTAACACCTGCTGAGAGACTGTTAGATAACGGTGACGGTTTGTGTCATGAGGAACTCAAGGGGGTTGAAACATAAGGAAACGGTAGAAACCAGATGTTGTTGTTGCGCTTTATTAAAAGATCACCTGTGATGCTCACCGGTAGCGCATGCTATTAATAATCTGGAAATACAGCAGTCAGTAGATCCGGGGAATCACTGGCTTGTTTTGGTCTCTCTCTCTGTCTCTCTCTCTGTGTGTGTCTGTGTGTGTCTGTGCGTGCGTGTAGCGTGTAGCGTGCATTTGTCTGTGTTTGTGTAGGGGGATGTAGAGGAAAGACAGCTCTCTTTTTTGAGGGAAAAATAGAGCAGCTCGAGATGTGTTTGTCAAATGAAAGCAGCCTTTGGTTTTGACCTGACAGAATGATCGTTCTTATTTTAGGGAGACCTGTATTGTTTGGAATGGGGCACTGCAAGCATGATCCAACCCAGCCTGGTCTCAGAACAAAATGTATTATATGTTACAAAAATCTGTGCCACTCCATTAGTATGAAATGTTACATTACGTTAAGTTACTTTACTTGACCTGTTTAGTACGATGTATTACGTTCGATAAGACAGTAGGTTACCTGATGCAAAAATGAACTCAAATGTTGTGTGTTCGAATCTCATCATGGACAACGTTAGCATTTTAGCGAACTACTTACCACTTTTTAGCCACTTAGCATGCTAGTTAACCCTTCCCCTTCCCCTACCGCTAACCTTAAACCTTTAAACTAACTCCTAACCCTAACCTTAGCTAACGTTAGCTAACAAATTTGAATTTGTAACATCATATGTAATACAAATTTGCAATATATTGTACGAATTGTAATTCATAACATATTTTATGTGCTCCAATTGGTATTATATTGTATGAAACTTTAACATTGGTCGGCCAATGTTATGTAACCTAACCTAACATATCATATTAAATGGAGTGTCATGGTTTTAGAAACATATACTGCATTTGCTCTGTGGGATCCTCCTGACTTCTCCAGTACCTCAACATTACATTTGTCTGGGGCTGAGCAGAGACAGCGCTGCTGGTGGTCTGCCTCCAGAGCGCTTAAGAGCGAGAGAGAGACAGAGAGTGAGCGAAGGGGAGAGATGCGCTCCTGTGTGGCACATTGGTTCAGGCTACCTTTCTGACGACGAAACAGTCAACCTGTGGATAGCAGCGGGTGGGGTGAGGATATTAAACTCGCGAGCTCTACTGTCACTGCTGCGGACACCCCACCCCCCTTCCCTTCCAGCTCAAGCCGCCGAAATCTAGGATGCACGGGCTGCCAGCAGCTCCCGTTTAATTCATGAAAGGAGAGGGACCGACGCCAAGTCTGGGGGCGCGCGCCGAGCCCGCTTTATGAATGGCCCGAACATGGAGGAAATTCCGTTTGAAAGAGTCCAGACCCGGAAGGAGGGTCACTGTCCGGCCGCCACCGGTACAACCATCGCTGCCGTCGCGTGCGAGGACGAGTTCGACAGCAAAGAGCTCGAGACGCTCTTCCAAAACTACAACCTGAAGCTAGAGCAGACGGCAACGCTCAAAGCCCTCGCGGTGCTCATCGTGGCCGCCTCGTCCCTCGCGCTGATGGAGCTTCTGTCCGGTCCCCGGCTCACGGTGTCCAAGGGCTCTCACCCGGTGCACAGCGTAGTGTTCGTCTCTCTCTTTATAGTCACCAACGTCAAGTACCTGCAAGTGACGCAGCTGCAGCAGATCGCCAAGCTCGCGCTGCTCTTCAGCTTCACCTTCGCGCTCCTCTGCTGCCCGTTCCCCCTCGCGCTTGGCGCCGCCGGCGTGGGGGCTCCCCCCGCACCGGAGCAAGGCGTGTGGCAGCTCATGCTGGTCACTCTCGTGGCATACGTGCTGCTCCCGGTGCGGACGCTGCTCGCAGTGCTGTTTGGTATGATGGTGGCCGTTTCCCACTTCATCGTCACGGCGACATCAGTCACGGCCAGAAAACACAAGCTCTGGAGACCGGTAAGTTTGCACCCTCGGTACTCCCGCTCAGACTCTCATTTAGAATCCCCGGTTAGTCAGCTAATCTGTCATTTAGAACGAGCTCTACCGACCTAAGTAAGCCTTAACTAACCAGCCTTCTCTTCAAGTCCCCTGTTTTCACTGTTATAGCCTATGCTTTGTTTCAGTGTGACTAGTTGTGCATTTCCCTCCATTTTCTATTGAATATCAGTGTCTATCGATAGGCCAGTGCTGCACTGCTGTTGTTATAAGTGGTGTGGTGGTGGTTGTGGACCCTGGTGGTGAGAGAGGTTTTGTATCAAACTTTCCAGCTATACAAACCTCCGACCATTGAACCACACGCAGCAGATGCTGTCCACTCGCGGTGGTGCTGAAACGAAGAGCGTAGTGCACGCGGAGCTTTTCACGTACAAATCATCTAACAAAACATAACACACACACACACACATACAGGCACACACACACAATTTAATCCACTTTCCAAAATAAACCATCCATATAGAAATGATAGATTATAAACCATGATGTTTTGGTATACCCACTAAAAACACAAATCCACCATTATTATACAACAGAAATACAACAACAACTTGCGCCAACACCACCACAACAACGAATTACTATATAACCCAATGTGAATGCCATTCATAACTCCATTCAACTGAAAACCAACCATTCTGTCATTCAAGTGTCCAATACCTGTCATGGTGATATAGGTTACAGAAGGACCTTAGGTATACACAATATGCTTTCCGATCAATATGAAGTGGTTTATGTTAAGTAGTTTGAATAAGCATGTTGACTTTAGAATCAAAGTGGTTTACATTAGCAGTCACAGTGTTCTATGAAAGGAAGAAAGGAAGGAAGCAGGAACTGAAGTAAAGAAAGAAAGGTATTGACATTAGCATTGGGTATATTTATTATTGGGTATAGTTAGTATCGGGTATCTTTAGTATTGGATATAGTTAGTATCAGGAATACTTATTATCGGGCATATTTAGTATAGGGTATATTTATTATTGGGTACATTTAATATTGGGTACATTTAATATTGGGTATATTTAATATTAGGTATATTTAGTATTGGGTATATTTAAAATGGGGTATATTTAATATTGGGTATATTTAATATCGGGTATTGGGTGGGTGTTCTATAACAATCAACCTTTACCCTTTGAAAATGGCCTGGTGTGTTTAAGGTTACCAGAGTTCAGTCATCACATTAACTACAAACACAGAATCAATAACCAAGTATCAATGATAAATAGCCTTCTCCGTCTGCTCTCTCTCCCTATCTCTCCGCTACTCCCTCTTTGTGGTCTACATTTATGGTCTATTGTATAGATAACTTCAATGGTTTATTTTGAACCCCCCACACACACACACACACACACACACACACACACACACACACACACACACACACACACACACTGACTGTATACATTGTTCTTGTCCCGTGTGATCTGCAGCTGGTGGCCAATGCTGTACTATTCACCAGTGTCAACCTGTCTGGAGTCTTTGTCAGGGTGCTGACTGAGCGTGCTCAAAGGAAGGTCTTCCTGCAGGCTAGGAGCTGCATAGAGGAAAGGCTACGACTAGAGGATGAGAATGAGAAGCAGGTGAGAGAGACACACACACACACACACACAGGCACACACACGTGCGTGCAAACACACAAAAGCAGATACATATACACGCATTACCAGTCATAAGTCTGGACACACCTACATTCAAGGATTTTTCTTTATTTTTACAACTTTCTACATTGTAGAATAATAGTGAAGACATCAGGACTATGAAATAACACATATGGAATCATGTAGTAACCATAAAAGTGTTTAAAAAATCAAAACATATTTGGGATTCTTCAAAGTAGTCAACCTTTGTCTTGATGACAGCTTTGGACACTCTTGGCATTCTCTCAACCAGCTTCATGAGGAATGCTTTTCCAACAGTCTTGAAGGAGTTCCCACATATGTTGAGCACTTGATGGCTGCTTTTCCTTCACTCTGCGGTCCAACTTATCCCAAACCATCTCAATTGGGTTGAGGCTAGGTCCTCTGATGCAGCACTCCATCACTCTCCTTGGTCAAAATAGCCCTTACACAGCCTGGAGGTATGTTTTGTGTCATTGTCCTGTTGAAAAAGAAATGATAGTCCCACTAAGCACAAACCATATGCTATGGCGTATTGATGCTGAATGCTGTGGTAGCCATGCTGGTTAAGTGTGCCTTGAATTCTAAATAAATCACAGACAGTGTCACTAACAAAGCACCCAAACACCATCACACCTCCACCTCCATGCTTCACAGTGGGAACCACACATGCAGAGATCATTCGTTCACCTACTCTGCGTCTCACAAAGACACGGCGGTTAGAACCAAAAATCTCAAATCTGGACACATCAGACCAAAGGACAGGTTTCCACTGGTCTAATGTCCATTGCTCATGTTTCTTGGCCCAAGCAAGTCTCTTCTTCTTATTGATGTCCTTTAGTAGTGGTTTCTTTGCAGCAATTCAACCATGAAGGCCGAATTCTCGCAGTTGATGTATCTGTTACTTGAAATCTGTGAAGCATTTATTTGGGCTGCTATTTCTGAGGCTGGTAACTCTAATGAACGTATCCTCTGCAGCAGAGGTAACTCTGGGTCTTCCTTTCCTGTGGCGGTCCTCATGAGAGCCGGTTTCATCATAGCACTTGATGGGTTTTGTGACTCCACTAGAAGAAACTTCAAAGGTTCTTGAAATGTTCCGCATTGACTGACCTTCATTTCTTAAAATAATGATGGACTGTTGTTTCTCTTTGCTTATTTGAGCTGGTCTTGCCATAATATGAACTTGGTCTTTTTCCAAATAGGGCTGTCTTCTGTATACCACCCCTATCTTGTCACAACACAACTGATTGGCTCAAACGCATTAAGAAGGAAAGAAAACCCACAAATTGACTTTTAACAAGGCACACCTTAATTAAAATGCATTCCAGGTGACTACCTCATGAAGCTGGTTGAGAGAATGCCAAGAATGTGCAAAGCTGTCATCAAGGCAAAGGGTGGCTCCTTTGAAGAATCTCAAATATAAAATATATTTTGATTTGTTTATCACTTTTTTGGTTACTACATTATTCCATATGTGTTATTTCATAGTTTTGATTACTATTATTCTATAATGTATACAATAGTAAAAACATAGATAAACCCTTTAATGAGTACGTGTGTCCAAACTTTTGACTGGTGCTGTATGTGCGTAAGCACGCAGGCATACATGCATGCATGCACACACACACACACACACACACACACACACACACTATTTCAAATACACACACAAATATGCACATACTGTACATACTGACAGTAGAGTACATGGACATATTTTCAAGCAGAGTTATTTTCTTGCATAGGCAACACATCACCCACTTTAAAAATGGTAAAAACAACTACATTTGGGAAAATATTGGACCGAACACCTTTTGGGTTGGGTTTTTGATGCTGGGTTATTGAGCTACGATCAGAGATGGGCAGTATTTCTGTTACATGTATTTGAAATACATGTTTTAATGCATTTACATTTTGATAATTTAGCAGATGCTTTTATTCAGAGTGACAGTGCATTCAACTGAGGTAGATAAACAACAACATATAACAGTCATAGCAAGTAAAACGGTTCTGTGATCATTACTGAGAATGTTTTTGCAGTTCGGCCGGCTACTTGCAAATTGATTTAAAAATACAAATGACAAAATAAAACACTTTTCAGAAATAAATAATGTTTCATTTTGATATATTTGTCATTAGACCTTTGCAAGTAGCCCGGCTGAACTGCAACAACATTCTCAGTAACGGTTACTTACCATGACTGTGATATGTTCTTGTTTATCTACCTTAGTTGAATGCACTGTCACTCTAGATAAGAGAGTTTGCTAAATTACCTAAATGTACAGTTGGAAGTTTACATGCACCTTAGCCAAATACATTTAAACTCTGTTTTTCACAATTGCTGACATTTAATCAGAGAAAAAAATTCCCTGTCTTAGGTCAGTTAGTATCACCACTTTATTTTAAGAATGTGAAATGTCAGAATAATAGTAGAGAGAATGATTTATTTCAGCTTTTAATTCTTTCATCACATTCTCAGTGGGTCAAAAGTTTACATACACTCACTTAGTATTTGGTAGCATTGCCTTTAAATTGTTTAACTTGGGTCAAACATTTCGGATAGCCTTCCACAAGCTTCTCACAATAAGTTGGGTGAATTTTGGCCCATTCCTCCTGACAGAGCTGGAGTAATTGAGTCAGGTTTGTAGCCTCCTTACTCGCACACGCATTTTTCAATTCTGCCCACAAATTTTCTATAGGATTGATGTCATCAGGGCTTTGTGATGGCCACTCCAATACCTTGACATTGCTGTCCTTAAGCTATTTTGCCACAATTTTGGAAGCATGCTTGGGGTCATTGTCCATAAGGAAGACCAATTTGCGATCAAGCTTTAAATTCCCGACTGATGTTTTGAGATGTTGCTTCAATAAATCCACGTCATTTTTCCTCATGATGCCATCTATTTTGTGAAGTGCACCAGTCCCTCCTGCAGCAAACACCCCCACAACATGATGCTGCCACCCCCGTGCTTCATGGCTGGGATGATGTTTTTCAGCTTGCGAGCCTCCCCCTTTCTCCTCCAAACATAACAATGGTCATTATGGCCAAACAGTTCTATTTTTGTTTCATCAGACCAGATGACATTTCTCCAAAAAGGACGATCTTTGCCCCCATGTGCAGTTGCAAACCGTAGTATGATTTTTTTTATGGCGGTTTTGGAGCAGTGGCTTTGTCCTTGCTGAGCGGCCTTTCAGGTTATGTCTATATAGGACTCATTTTACTGTGGATATAGATACTTTTGTACCTGTTTCCTCCAGCATCTTCACAAGGTCCTTTGCTGTTGTTCTGGGATTGATTTGCACTTTTCGCACCAAAGTACATTCATCTCTAGGAGACAGAATGCGTCTCCTTCCTGAGCGGTATGATGGCTGCGTGGTCCCATGGTGTTTATACTTGCCTACTATTGTTTGAACAGCTGAACGTGGCACCTTCAGGCATTTGGAAATTGCTCCCAAGGATGAACCAGACTTGTGGACGTCTACAATTTTTTTCTGAGGTCTTGGCTGATTTCTTTTGTTTTTCCCATGATGTCAAGCAATGAGGCACTGAGTGTGAAGATAGGCCTTGAAATACATCCACAGGTACACCTCCAATTTACTCAAATGATGTCTGTTAGCCTATCAGAAGCTTCTAAAGCCATGACATCATTTTCTGGAATTGTCCAAGCTGTTTAAAGGCACAGTCAACTTAGTGTATGTAAACTTCTGACCCCCTGGAATTGTGATACAGTGAATTATAAGTGCAATAATCTATCTGTAAACAATTGTTGGAAAAATTATTTGTGTCATGCACAATGTAGATATCCTAACCGACTTGCCAAAACTATAGTTTGTTAATAAGAAATTTGTGGAGTGGTTGAAAAATGAGTTTTAATGACTCCAACCTAAATGTATATAAACTTCCGATTTCAACTGTATATGTGGAAATGAACAACTGCAAGGCACACTAGGTATTGTCATTGGCCTCGTTTCATTTTTACATTTCCATTTCCATTTAGTTAATTTCGCAGATGCTCTTATCACACTATGGTGCCATCAGACTTCTGATACCAACTTAGGGTGAAAGGGGCCACAAAATTGTGAACCGCTATACAGAAATGGTATAGAAAGGTATTTTGTATTTTGAAAATACACATTACAGCTTTCAAAAGTATCTTGTTAGAAAATATATTGGAGAGTAGTAGTAGCCCATTGTAATACAAAATACTTATTTTAAATACATGTAACGGAAATACTGCCCATCTGATCATAGTTCAGTGACCAAACTGCGGGGTCAAAAATAACCCACACGTGTTCTGTCCACTATTTACCCAGCACTGGGTTGGTTTTTAACCCATCATTCTTTAGAGTGCATCTTGTGTAAATAATGTGTGTTTGAGCTTGATACGTTTCAGAGTGACTTTCTAAAGGTTGCAGGTGCCAATGTAGCTTCTGCAACAATAAGCCCACAGGCACACAGTAACTATGACAGCAGCTATATGAGGAAAGAACAATTAGCATAGCGTACGCATATCACCACACCACACACACACTCCACCCCCTCCTCACACACCTGCACACACACATGAACAACATTAGACACCCACCCTTCCTCTCCTCCTCAGCCCAATATACCTACCTATAGAAGTCACTTATAAAAATCAAATATCTTAGCACCCATACCCCGTTACACACACACACACACCTGTTGTTTGTAGATTAGCAGATGAAATGTTGTGTTGTTTCCCTGTCCTGCAGTAACAGCTCTGATCTCTGACAGGTCATTATTACACAGGCAGATTGCTTTCATGGCCTCCCCACGCCGCCCGCTAAAGGTCACTAGTTTATCTGGGTACCAAAAATGCACACAGCACCCTGATTGGGATCTGGGAACAGCACTTTGTCATGATGTAAACCCCCACTGAACCAGTCTGCCATTTGGATCATAATAACCAAACCAGTCTATTATATTCTTCCTATAACAAATCCAGTCTGCTATTCTGACAGTAATAACCAAAACCTGTTTTCTTTACATTTTATTTCAGCGTGTGTCACATTCTGACCTTAGTTCCTTTGTTTTGTCTTTTGTTTTAGTATGGTCAGGGCGTGAGTTGGGTGGGTTGTCTATGTTAGTTTTTCTGTGATTTTCTATTTCTGTGGCCTGGTATGGTTCTCAATCAGAGGCAGCTGTCAATCGTTGTCCCTGATTGAGAACCATATTTAGGTAGCCTGTTTTCGATTGTGTTTTGTGTGTGGTTGTTTTTCGTCTTTGTGTGTCTGCACCAGACAGAACTGTTCCGGTTGTTTTCAGTCTTTGTGTGTCTGCACCAGACAGAACTGTTCCGGTTGTTTTCAGTCTTTGTTGTCTGCACCAGACAGAACTGTTCCGGTTGTTTTCAGTCTTTGTGTGTCTGCACCAGACAGAACTGTTCCGGTTGTTTTCAGTCTTTGTGTGTCTGCACCAGACAGAACTGTTCCGGTTGTTTTCAGTCTTTGTGTGTCTGCACCAGACAGAACTGTTCCGGTTGTTTTCAGTCTTTGTGTGTCTGCACCAGACAGAACTGTTCCGGTTGTTTTCAGTCTGTGTGTGTCTGCACCAGACAGAACTGTTCCGGTTGTTTCTTTGTTGTTTTGTTATTCAGTGTTCAGTTTACTTGATTAAAAAGATGCGCATTGGTCCTCACCTTCTTCCCACGACAGCCATTACAGAACCACCCACCACCAAAGGACCAAGCAGCATGGTAACGGGTAGCAGCAGCAGCAGCAGCGAGATCTGGACTATGTTACAACATGGGACGAAATAGAGGTTGACGGTTGGTTGACCCAGGGAGAGTGCCGGAGCCCGCCTGGGATTCTCTGGAACAATGTGAGGAGGGATATCGGCGAATGGAGTTGGCACGGTGATCAAGGAGGCCCGAGAGGCAGCCCCAAAAATTTGTTGGGGAGGCACACAGGGAGTGTGGTGAAGTCTGGTAGGAGACCTGCGCCAACTCCCCGTGCCTACCGTGGAGAGAGAGGGACCGGGCAGGCACCGTGTTATGCCGTGAGGCGCACGGTGTCCCCGGTGCGTGTGCATAGCCCGGTGCGGTACATTGCAGCGCCTCGTATCGGCCGGGCTAGAGTGGGCATCGAGCCAGGTGCCATGAAGCCGGCTCAGCACATCTGGTCTCCAGTGCGTCTCCTCGGGCCGGGGTACATGGCACCAGCCCTACGCACCGGGCTATGCACACGCACCGGGGACACCGTTCGCTAGCACAGCCCAGTGTGGGCTATTCCACCTCGCCGCACTGGCCTGGCTACGGGGAGCATTCAGCCAGGTAGTGTTGGGCAGGCTCGGTGCTCGAGACCTCCAGTGCGCCTCCACGGTCCGGTCTATCTGGTGCCACGCACCAGCCCTCCAGTGGCAGCTCCCCGCACCAGGCTGTCTCTTCGTCTCCTCCATACAGATGCTCCCGCCTGTCCAGCGCTGCCAGAGTCTTCCTCCTGCCCAGCGCTGCCAGAGTCTCCCGTCTGTCCTGAGCTGCCAGAGTCTCCCGTCTGTCCTGAGCTGTCCAGAGTCGGAGTCCCGTCTGTCCTGAGCTGCCGGAGTCTCCCGTCTGTCCTGAGCTGCCGGAGTCTCCCGTCTGGAGTCTCCCGTCTGTCCTGAGCTGCTGGAGTCTCCCGTCTGTCCTGAGCTGCCGGAGTCTCCCGTCTGTCCTGAGCTGCCGGAGTCTCCCGTCTGTCCTGAGCTGCCGGAGTCTCCCGTCTGTCCTGAGCTGCCGGAGCCGTCCGTCAGCCAGGTGCTGCCGGTGCCGCCGGTCAGCCAGGTGCTGCCAGAGCCGCCGGTCAGCCAGGTGCTGCCAGAGCCGTCCGTCACGCCGGCGCTGCCGGAGTCTCCCGTCCGTCCGGTGTTGCCGGAATCTCCCGTCCATTTGGGACCCATGGCTTGGGTCCTCAGTCCGAGATTGGCGGCGAGGGTCGCCGTGTTAAAGAGGCCACTGAGGCGGGTAGAGAGGCAGAGAAGGACTATGGTGGAGTGGGGTCCACGTCCCGCGCCAGAGCCGCCACCACGGACAGACACCCACCCAGACCCTCCCCTATAGGTTTAGGTTTTGCGGCCAGATTCCGCACCTTTGGGGGTACTGTCACGTTCTGACCTTAGTTCCTTTGTTTTGTCTTTTGTTTTAGCATGGTCAGGGTGTGAGTTGGGTGGGTTGTCTATGTTAGTTTTTCTATGATTTTCTATTTCTGTGTTTGGCCTGGTATGGTTCTCAATCAGAGGCAGCTATCAAACGTTGTCCCTGATTGAGAACCATATTTAGGTAGCCTGTTTATGATTGTGTTTTGTGGGTGGTTGTTTTCAGTCTTTGTGTGTCTACACCAGACAGAACTGTTCCGGTTGTTTCTTTGTTGTTTTGTTAGTCAGTGTTCAGTTTACTTGATTAAAAGATGAACACGTACCACGCTGTGCATTGGTCCTCACCTTCTTCCCACGACAGCTTTTACAGCGTGGTGTTGTTATTATTTTTAAACTGAGTATTATACATTTTCTAATGAGTTTTGTGATAATATTATGAAAGCATTCCACAAGGATGCTGACCCATGTTGACTCCAATGCTTCCCACAGTTGTGTCAGGTTGGCTGGATGTCCTTTGGGTGGTGGACCATTATTGATACACACAGGAAACTGTTGAGCGTGAAAAACCCAGCAGCATTACAGTTCTTCACACAAACCAGTGCGCCTGGCACCTACTACCATACCCAGTTCAAAGGAACGTAAATCTTTTGTTTTGCCCATTAACTCTCTGAATGGCACACATACACAATCCATGTCTCAATTGTCTCAAGGCTTAAAAATCCTTATTTAACCCATCTCCTCCCCTTCATCTACACTGATTGAAGTGGATTTAACAGGTGACATCAATAAGGGATCATAGCTTTCACCTGGACTCAACTGGTCAGTCTATGTCATGGAAAGAGCAGGTGTTCCTAATGTTTTGTACACTGAGTGTAATCAGGTTTTTTAACAGTGTCTGCAAATTGAATAGTTGGTTTTATCCACAGCAGCTCAGCGATAATTAGGAAGTCATTCATTTAGTGAGCGATTAATGCATCAGGACCGGCGAAGAGGGCGTCACCAGAAATAATGAATGGAGGAGGGGAGAGAGGATGAGTACTAGATTATTCCAGAGGGAGAATAAAACCCCACTCTAATGTTCATATGTTATATGTTGTACATCTCAGACTGGTTCCTGGTAGATCGCACTTTCATATTTTCATTTTCATTTTTACAGCAATCCTGATCATTTGTTAATTCATGTGCAGCTTATCTGTGTTGCTACAGCTGCTGCCAAAACAATGTTTTGTATTCTTGGTAGTAGGTGCAGTCATGTAGGGTCAAGGCCTGTGCTCTCATGGCAATAGCCTGATCGGTCCGATTTGTTTGTGTTTTAGCTAATTCCTCTCTTTGTTGGTTCCGATAGTAGAATTGACTACAGTACATATAGAATGGGACCAGGGCCTGTATGTCACGCCCTGACCTTAGAGATCCCTATTATTCTCTATGTTTGGTTAGCTCAGGGTGTGACTCGGGTGGGAAAGTCTGTTTCCTATTTCTTTGTTTTTGGCCGAGTGTGATTCCCAATCAGAGGCAGCTGTCTACCGTTGTCTCTGATTTGGGATCATATATAAGTTGTCATTTTCCTTTTGGGTTTTGTGGGATCTTGTTTTCTGTTTAGTGTCTGTGCCTGACAGAACTGTTCGCTTTTGTTTTCGCTTTTGTTATTTTGTTTTAAGTGTTTTTTAAATAAAAGGAGTCATGAACACTTACCACGCTGCGCTTTGGTCTACTATTCCTACCACCAACGAGAGCTGTTACACTGTATTCATAAAGCATCTCGCAGACAGACTGCTGATCTAGGATCAGGTCCCCTTGTCCATTCAATATAATCTAAAAGGCAAAAACAACAAAAACAACAACAAACACTCCTAATCTGAGAAGCTTGGTGAATATGGGCCCATGCAGGCTATTGAGTGGACTGAAATCAAAGTATAAAGAGGAATGTTTTGCAACTGAGAGAGAGAGAGAAGTAGGTCTCCGACTCTGTTGCTCCTTACCCTTAATAAGACCAGCGGTGGTGGTAGTGTTGAGCTCATGGTGGTTGTTAAGGTCAGGACTGGCATCAAGACCAGGGAGGAACTGGAGCATGCTGATATTAATGTCATACCAGGCTAGGGCAGGGCATCTCTAACACCACACTCTGAAGCTACAGGGATGGACGCTACACTACTGAATGAGGGAGAATCAAGAATGTGCGTGTTGTTCTCAATAGTTCTTATATATTTGCAGAGTATATGTATGTTATGCCTTATACATATATATTATACAGTGAATTCGGAAAGTATTCAGACCCTTTTATCTTTTCTGCATTTTGTTGCGTTAGTCTTATTCTAAAATGTATTTAAAAAAAGAAAAACCCTTCATCAATCTACACACAATGTCCCACAGGTTTTTTAATTTTTTTGCAAATGTGTTACAAATACAACACTGAAATATCACATTTACATTATGTGATATTTCATAATTCTCCCCAGTCTGAGGTTTTGAGCGCTCTGGAGCAGGTTTTCATCAAGGATCTCTCTGTACTTTTCTCCATTCATCTTTCCCTCGATCCTGACTAGTTTTCCAGTCCCTGCCACTGAAAAACATCCCCACAGAATGATGCTGCCACCACCATGCTTTATGGTAGGGATGGAGCTAGGGTTCCTCTACATGACACTTGGCATTCAGGCCAAAGCATTCAATCTTGGTTTTATCAGACCAGAGAACATTTAGGTGCCTTTTAGCAAACTCCAAGCAGGCTGTCATGTGCCTTTTGCTGAGGAGTGGCTGCCATCTGGCCACTCTACCACAAATGCCTGATTGGTGGAGTGCTGCAGAGATGGTTGTCCTTCTGGAGCTCTGTCAGAGTGACCATTGGGTTCTTGGTCACCTCCCTGACCAAGGCCCTTTTCCCCCGATTGCCCAGTTTGGCCGGGCTACTAGCTCTAGGAAGAGTCTTGGTTGTTCCAAACTTCTTCTATTTAAGAATGATGGAAGCCACTGTGTTCTTGGGGTCTTTCAATGCTGCAGACATTTTTTGGTACCCTTCCCCTGATCTGTGCCTCGACACAATCCTGTCTCGGCACGCTACAGACAATTCCTTCAGCCTCATGGCTTGGTCTTTGCTCTGACATCTTTGCTCATAGACAGGTGTGAGCCTTTCCAAATCATGTCCAATCAATTGAATTTACGACAAGTGGACTCCAATCAAGTAGTAGAACATCAAGTATGATCAATGGAATCATGATGCAGCTAAGCTCAATTTCGAGTCTCAAAGCAAAGGGTCTGAATACTTATGTAAATCAGTTTTTTTTCTTTCTCTAAAATCCTGTTTTCGCTTTGTCATTATGTGTTATTGTGTGTAGATGGATGAGGAACAAAATTAATTTAAATAATTTTAGAATAAGTCTGTAACGTGACAATATGTGGAAATGTCAAGGGGTCTGAATACTTTCTGAATGCACTGTTTGTACACAAGTAACTACCAAAATAATGGAAACATTAAATGAGGGATACAAGCATATTGAAAGCAGGTCCTTCCACACAGTTTTGGTTCCTGAGTTAATTAAGCAATTAACGTCCCATCATGCTTAGGGTCATGTATTAAAATGCTGGTCAGGCCATTTTCTGGCTATTATTTTGGTTACCATGGTATGCCCCCAAAGGATGACAATGCCCCCATCTACGGGTCACAAGTGGTCACTGAATGGTTTGATTAGCATGAGAATGATGTAAAGCATATGCCACGGCCGTCTCAGTCACCTGATCTCAACCCAATTGAACACGTAAGGAGATTCTGGAGCGGCGCCTGAGACAGCGTTTTCCACCACTATCAACAAAACACCTAATGATGGAATTTCTCATGGAAGAATGGTATCGCATCCCTCCAATAGAGTTCCAGACACTTGTAGAATCTATGTCAAGGTGCATTGAAACTGTTCTGGCTCGTGGTGCCCAACACCCTGTTCAGACATTTTATGTTGGTGTTTCCTTTATCTTGGCAGTTACCTGTATGTATGTCTATTGTAGGCTACTTTAATGCTGTTGATCAAAATGTATCCATTTGACCTCTGCTGCTGTAACCTCTGGAGGATGGGGCTGTGTCCGACATGGGCGGATGAAGTGCACTATATTATGAAATACGCTGTAATTTGGGAGGCATACTATTAATAATGAGCGAGTTCGTTTTTTTACTTTTACATAATATGACCTCATAATTTACCTCCGCCCACTCTGTCTTTCGGCTTCTCCCACTCATGCTTTAGGAGCGCCTCCTGATGAGCCTGTTGCCCAGGAACGTTGCCATGGAGATGAAGGAGGACTTCCTGAAGCCGCCCGAGAGGATCTTTCATAAGATCTACATCCAGCGTCATGACAATGTCAGGTACGTACGTGAGTGACGCTATGGCAACAACAGGTTTTCTAACGGGTGGCAGGAGGTTTGATGGTCGTCTTGTTCTTGATCCACCGTGTCATCATGTCTTCCTCAAATGACATCAGGATAAAAAAAGCGTGGTTTGGCTAAGTGAGAGGTAATGAATTTCAGATCAGGGGGTACTAGAGTCTGGCAGGGCTCACAGTCACCTGGTCAGATCAGGGGGTACTAGAGACTGGCAGGGCTCACAGTCACCTGGTCAGATCAGGGGGTACTAGAGACTGGCAGGGCTCACAGTCACCTGGTCAGATCAGGGGGTACTAGAGACTGGCAGGGCTCACAGTCACCTGGGCAGATCAGGGGGTACTAGAGACGGGCAGGGCACACAGTCACCTGGTCAGATCAGGGGGTACTAGAGACTGGCAGGGCTCACAGTCACCTGGTCAGATCAGGGGGTACTAGAGACTGGCAGGGCTCACAGTCACCTGGTCAGATCAGGGGTACTAGAGACTGGCAGGGCTCACAGTCACCTGGTCAGATCAGGGGGTACTAGAGACTGGCAGGGCTCACAGTCGCCTGGTCACATGAATAAGAATGTCCAGAAATCATCACTCCAATGTGTGTTTCAGAGGCTGATGTGGAGCCAGAGCAGTGGTGGCTGGTTTGGTGGCCCCTTTTCCAACTCTCCTCGCCCCCATTCTCCAACCCTCTTCGCCCACCTCCTCCAACCCTCATCCCCCTCCTCCATGCGCACAGACACACGCAAACGGACACACATTGACACCATCATTGCCCCCGTCCTCCAACCCTCCTCGCCCCCGTCCTCCAACCCTCCTCGCCCCCCCTCCTCCAACCCTCATCGCCCCCTCCTCCAACCCTCATCACCCCCGTCCTCCAACCCTCCTCGCCCCCTCCATCCCTCCTCACCCCCCTCCTCCAACTCCATTCGCCCCCTCCTCCAACCCTCCTCGCCCCCTCCTCCAACCCTCCTCGCCCCCTCCTCCAACCCTCATCGCCCCCTCCTCCAACCCTCATCACCCCCATCCTCCAACCCTCCTCGCCCCCTCCTCCAACCCTCATCGCCCCCTCCTCCAACCCTCATCGCCCCCTCCTCCAACCCTCATCACCCCCATCCTCCAACCCTCATCGCCCAACTCAACCCTCTTTGCCTACCTCCTCCAACCCTCATCGCCCAACCCCTCCAACCCTCATCGCTCTCCTCCTCCAACCCTCATTGCCCCCTCCTCCAACCCTCTTTGCCAACCTCCTCCAACCCTCATCGCCCAACCCTCCAACCCTCAATGCCCACCTCCTCCAACCCTCCTCGACCCCCTCCTCCAACCCTCATCGCCCACCTCCTCCAACCCTCCCGCTCCCCTTCTCCAACCCTCCTCGCTCCCCTTCTCCAACCCTCTTCGCCCACCTCCTCCAACCCTCACCTCTCACCCCCTCCTCCAACCCACATCACCCCCATCCAACCCTCACCCCCCTCCAACCCTCATCGCCCTCTCTTCCAACCCTCGCGCCCCCTCCTCATCCCCACTCCAACCCTCCGCATCCCCCTCCTCATCCCCCTCCAACCCTCCGCACTCCCCTCCTCATCCCCCTCCAACCCTCCGCACCCCTCTCCTCATCCACTCCTCCAACCCTCCGCCCCCCCTCCTCACCCCCCCCCACACACACAGCCAACACCAGACACCAGAGCCCTGTTCAGATGGAAATGACAGAAGTGAGGTTGTGAATATAGAGTCTTGATTCCAGCTTTGCATATATCAAGTTCTCTCTTCTGTCTCCATGCCAAGTCAAGCCAAGCTGCAAACAGTGAGTTTCATGCTACTGAGGCTGTGTCTCAAATCACACCCTATTCCCTATATAGTGCACTACTTTTGACCAGGGCCCAAAGGCAGACAGTCACAGTGCAGGGGAGGGACTCTCAAAAAGTCACACACACTCTCACATTATGGCTTACTGAAGTTACACTCTCTCACATTATGGCTTACTGAAGTTACACTCTCTCACATTATGGCTTCCTGAAGTTACACTCTCTCACATTATGGCTTCCCGAAGTTACACTCTCTCACATTATGGCTTCCTGAAGTTACACTCTCTCACATTATGGCTTCCTGAAGTTACACTCTCTCACATTATGACTTACTGAAGAAGTTGCACTCTCACATTATGGCTTCCTGAAGTTACACTCTCTCACATTATGGCTTCCTGAAGTTACACTCTCTCACATTATGACTTACTGAAGAAGTTACACTCTCACATTATGGCTTCCTGAAGTTACACTCTCTCACATTGAAGTTACACTCTCTCACATTATGGCTTCCTGAAGTTACACTCTCTCACATTATGGCTTCCTGAAGTTACACTCTCTCACATTATGGCTTCCTGAAGTTACACTCTCTCACATTATGGCTTACTGAAGTTACACTCTCTCACATTATGGCTTCCTGAAGTTACACTCTCTCACATTATGGCTTACTGAAGTTACACTCTCTCACATTATGAAGTTACACTCTCTCATATTATGGCTTCCTGAAGTTACACTCTCTCACATTATGGCTTCCTGAAGTTACACTCTCTCACATTATGGCTTCCTGAAGTTACACTCTCTCACATTATGGCTTCCTGAAGTTACACTCTCTCACATTATGAAGTTACACTCACATTATGGCTTCCTGAAGTTACACTCTCACATTATGGCTTACTGAAGTTACACTCTCACATTATGGCTTCCAGTTACACTCTCTCACATTATGGCTTCCTGAAGTTACACTCTCTCACATTATGGCTTACTGAAGTTACACTCTCACATTATGGCTTCCTGAAGTTACACTCTCTCACATTATGGCTTCCTGAAGTTACACTCTCTCACATTATGGCTTCCTGAAGTTAAACTCTCACATTATGGCTTCCTGAAGTTACACTCTCTCACATTACTGAAGTTATCTCTCACATTATGGCTTACTGAAGTTACACTCTCTCACATTATGGCTTACTGAAGTTACACTCTCTCACATTATGGCTTACTGAAGAAGTTGCACTCTCTCACATTATGGCTTCCTGAAGTTACACTCTCTCACATTATGGCTTCCTGAAGTTACACTCTCTCACATTATGGCTTCCTGAAGTTACACTCTCTCACATTATGGCTTACTGAAGAAGTTGCACTCTCTTACATTATGGCTTCCTGAAGTTACACTCTCTCACATTATGGCTTACTGAAGAAGTTACACTCTCTCACATTATGGCTTACTGAAGAAGTTGCACTCTCTTACATTATGGCTTACTGAAGTTACACTCTCTCACATTATGGCTTACTGAAGTTACACTCTCATATTATGGCTTCCTGAAGTTACACTCTCACAATATGGCTTCCTGAAGTTACACTCTCTCACATTATGGCTTCCTGAAGTTACACTCTCTCACATTATGGCTTACTGAAGAAGTTGCACTCTCTTACATTATGGCTTACTGAAGTTACACTCTCTCACATTATGGCTTCCTGAAGTTACACTCTCTCACATTATGGCTTCCTGAAGTTACACTCTCTCACATTATGGCTTCCTGAAGTTACACTCTCTCACATTATGGCTTCCTGAAGTTACACTCTCTCACATTGTGGCTTCCTGAAGTTACACTCTCTCACATTATGGCTTCCTGAAGTTACACTCTCTCACATTATTATGGCTTCACATTATGGCTTCCTGAAGTTGCACTCTCTCACATTATGGCTTCCTGAAGTTACACTCTCTCACATTATGGCTTACTGAAGTTGCACTCTCTCACATTATGGCTTCCTGAAGTTACACTCTCTCACATTATGGCTTCCTGAAGTTACACTCTCTCACATTATGGCTTCCTGAAGTTACACTCTCACATTATGGCTTACTGAAGTTACACTCTCACATTATGGCTTCCTGAAGTTACACTCTCTCACATTATGGCTTACTGAAGTTACACTCTCTCACATTATGGCTTCTCTCACATTATGGCTTCCTAAGTTACTCTCTCACATTATGGCTTCCTGAAGTTACACTCTCTCACATTATGGCTTACTGAAGTTACACTCTCTCACATTATGGCTTACTGAAGAAGTTACACTCTCTCACATTATGGCTTCCTGAAGTTACACTCTCTCACATTATGGCTTCCTGAAGTTACTCTCTCACATTATGGCTTACTGAAGAAGTTGCATCTCACATTATGGCTTACTGAAGTTACACTCTCTCACATTATGGCTTCCTGAAGTTACACTCTCTCACATTATGGCTTCCTGAAGTTACACTCTCTCACATTATGGCTTCCTGAAGTTACATTACTTCCTGAAGTTACACTTTCACATTATGGCTTCCTGAAGTTACACTCTCTCACATTATGGCTTCCTAAAGATACACTCTCTCACATTATGGCTTACTGAAGAAGTTGCACTCTCTCACATTATGGCTTCACTGAAGTTACACTCTCTCACATTATGGCTTCCTGAAGTTACACTCTCACATTATGGCTTACTGAAGAAGTTACACTCTCTCACATTATGGCTTCCTGAAGTTACACTCTCTCACATTATGGCTTCCTGAAGTTACACTCTCTCACATTATGGCTTCCTGAAGTTACACTCTCTCACATTATGGCTTACTGAAGTTACACTCTCATATTATGGCTTCCTGAAGTTACACTCTCACAATATGGCTTCCTGAAGTTACACTCTCTCACATTATGGCTTACTGAAGAAGTTGCACTCTCTCACATTATGGCTTACTGAAGTTACACTCTCTCACATTATGGCTTCCTGAAGAAGTTACACTCTCACATTATGGCTTACTGAAGAAGTTGCACTCTCTCACATTATGGCTCACTGAAGTTACACTCTCTCACATTATGGCTTCCTGAAGTTACACTCTCTCACATTATGGCTTCCTGAAGTTAAACTTCACATTACTGAAGTTAAACTCTCACATTATGGCTTCCTGAAGTTACACTCTCTCACATTATGGCTTACTGAAGTTACACTCTCTCACATTATGGCTTCCTGAAGTTACTCTCTCACATTATGGCTTCCTGAAGTTACACTCTCTCACATTATGGCTTCCTGAAGTTACACTCTCTCACATTATGGCTTACTGAAGAAGTTATACTCTCTCACATTATGGCTTCCTGAAGTTAAACTCTCACATTATGGCTTCCTGAAGTTAAACTCTCACATTATGGCTTCCTGAAGTTACACTCTCTGACATTATGGCTTCCTGAAGAAGTTGCACTCTCTTACATTATGTCTTCCTAAAGATACAATCTCTCACATTATGACTTACTGAAGAAGTTACACTCTCACATTATGGCTACCTGAAGTTACATTCTCTCACATTATGGCTTCCTGAAGTTAAACTCTCACATTATGGCTTCCTGAAGTTAAACTCTCACATTATGGCTTCCTGAAGTTACACTCTCTCACATTATGGCTTACTGAAGTTACACTCTCTCACATTATGGCTTCCTGAAGTTACACTCTCTCACATTATGGCTTCCTGAAGTTACACTCTCTCACATTATGGCTTACTGAAGTTACACTCTCTCACATTATGGCTTCCTGAAGTTGCACTCTCTCACATTATGGCTTCCTGAAGTTACACTCTCTCACATTATGGCTTACTGAAGAAGTTACACTCTCTCACATTATGGCTTCCTGAAGTTAAACTCTCACATTATGGCTTCCTGAAGTTACACTCTCTCACATTATGGCTTCCTGAAGTTACACTCTCTCACATTATGGCTTACTGAAGTTACACTCTCTCACATTATGGCTTCCTGAAGTTACTCTCTCACATTATGGCTAACTGGAGAAGTTACACTCTCTCACATTATGGCTTCCTGAAGTTAAACTCTCACATTATGGCTTCCTGAAGTTACACTCTCTCACATTATGGCTTCCTGAAGTTACACTCTCTCACATTATGGCTTACTGAAGAAGTTGCACTCTCTTACATTATGGCTTACTGAAGTTACACTCTCTCACATTATGGCTTCCTGAAGTTACACTCTCTCACATTATGGCTTCCTGAAGTTACACTCTCTCACATTATGGCTTCCTGAAGTTACACTCTCTCACATTATGGCTTCCTGAAGTTACACTCTCTCACATTATGGCTTACTGAAGAAGTTGCAATCTCTTACATTATGGCTTACTGAAGTTACACTCTCTCACATTATGGCTTCCTGAAGAAGTTACACTCTCACATCATGGCTTCCTGAAGTTTCACTCTCTCACATTATGGCTTACTGAAGTTACACTCTCATATTATGGCTTCCTGAAGTTACACTTTCACAATATGGCTTCCTGAAGTTACACTCTCTCACATTATGTCTTCCTAAAGATACACTCTCTCACATTATGGCTTACTGAAGAAGTTGCACTCTCTCACATTATGGCTCACTGAAGTTACACTCTCTCACATTATGGCTTACTGAAGAAGTTGCACTCTCTCACATTATGGCTTCCTGAAGTTAAACTCTCACATTATGGCTTACTGAAGTTACACTCTCTCACATTATGGCTTCCTGAAGTTACACTCTCTCACATTATGGCTTCCTGAAGTTACACTCTCACATTATGGCTTCCTGAAGTTACAACTCTCACATTATGGCTTCCTGAAGTTACACTCTCTCACATTATGGCTTATGGTTACACTCTCTCACATTATGGCTTCCTGAAGTTACTCTCTCACATTATGGCTTTCTGAAGTTACACTCTCTCACATTATGGCTTCCTGAAGTTACAATCTCTCACATTATGGCTTACTGAAGAAGTTACACTCTCTCACATTATGGCTTCCTGAAGTTAAACTCTCACATTATGGCTTCCTGAAGTTAAACTCTCACATTATGGCTTCCTGAAGTTACACTCTCTCACATTATGGCTTCCTGAAGTTACACTCTCTCACATTATGGCTTCCTGAAGTTACACTCTCTCACATTATGGCTTCCTGAAGTTACACTCTCTCACATTATGGCTTCCTGAAGTTACACTCTCTCACATTATGGCTTACTGAAGTTACACTCTCTCACATTATGGCTTCCTGAAGTTACACTCTCTCACATTATGGCTTACTGAAGTTACACTCTCTCACATTATGGCTTACTGAAGAAGTTGCACTCTCTCACATTATGGCTTACTGAAGTTACACTCTCTCACATTATGGCTTCCTGAAGTTACACTCTCTCACATTATGGCTTCCTGAAGTTACACTCTCTCACATTATGGCTTCCTGAAGTTACACTCTCTCACATTATGACTTACTGAAGAAGTTACACTCTCACATTATGGCTTACTGAAGTTTCACTCTGTCACATTATGGCTTCCTGAAGTTACACTCTCTCACATTATGGCTTACTGAAGTTACACTCTCATATTATGGCTTCCTGAAGTTACACTCTCTCACATTATGGCTTCCTGAAGTTACACTCTCTCACATTATGGCTTCCTGAAGTTACACTCTCTCACATTATGTCTTCCTAAAGATACACTCTCTCACATTATGGCTTACTGAAGAAGTTGCACTCTCTTACATTATGGCTCACTGAAGTTACACTCTCTCACATTATGGCTTCCTGAAGTTACACTCTCTCACATTATGGCTTCCTGAAGTTACACTCTCTCACATTATGGCTTACTGAAGTTACACTCTCACATTATGGCTTCCTGAAGTTACACTCTCTCACATTATGGCTTCCTGAAGTTACACTCTCTCACATTATGGCTTCCTGAAGTTACACTCTCTCACATTATGTCTTCCTAAAGATACACTCTCTCACATTATGGCTTACTGAAGAAGTTGCACTCTCTTACATTATGGCTCACTGAAGTTACACTCTCTCACATTATGGCTTCCTGAAGTTACACTCTCTCACATTATGGCTTCCTGAAGTTACACTCTCTCACATTATGGCTTCCTGAAGTTACACTCTCTCACATTATGGCTTCCTGAAGTTACACTCTCTCACATTGTGGCTTCCTGAAGTTACACTCTCTCACATTATGGCTTCCTGAAGTTATACTCTCTCACATTATGGCTTCCTGAAGTTACACTCTCTCACATTATGGCTTCCTGAAGTTACACTCTCTCACATTATGGCTTCCTGAAGTTACACTCTCTCACATTATGGCTTCCTGAAGTTACACTCTCTCACATTATGGCTTCCTGAAGTTACACTCTCTCACATTATGGCTTCCTGAAGTTACACTCTCTCACATTATGGCTTCCTGAAGTTACACTCTCTCACATTATGGCTTACTGAAGTTACACTCTCTCACATTATGGCTTCCTGAAGTTAAACTCTCACATTATGGCTTCCTGAAGTTACACTCTCTCACATTATGGCTTCCTGAAGTTACACTCTCTCACATTATGGCTTACTGAAGAAGTTGCACTCTCTTACATTATGGCTTACTGAAGTTACACTCTCTCACATTATGGCTTCCTGAAGTTACACTCTCACATCATGGCTTCCTGAAGTTTCACTCTCTCACATTATGGCTTACTGAAGTTACACTCTCATATTATGGCTTCCTGAAGTTACACTTTCACAATATGGCTTCCTGAAGTTACACTCTCTCACATTATGTCTTCCTAAAGATACACTCTCTCACATTATGGCTTACTGAAGAAGTTGCACTCTCTCACATTATGGCTTCCTGAAGTTACATTCTCTCACATTATGGCTTCCTGAAGTTAAACTCTCACATTATGGCTTCCTGAAGTTAAACTCTCACATTATGGCTTCCTGAAGTTACACTCTCTCACATTATGGCTTACTGAAGTAACACTCTCTCACACTATGGCTTCCTGAAGTTACTCTCTCACATTATGGCTTTCTGAAGTTACACTCTCTCACATTATGGCTTCCTGAAGTTACACTCTCTCACATTATGGCTTACTGAAGTTGCACTCTCTTACATTATGTCTTCCTGAAGATTAATCTCTCACATTATGGCCTACTGAAGAAGTTGCACTCTCTCACATTATGGCTTCCTGAAGTTAAACTCTGACATTATGGCTTCCTGAAGTTACACTCTCACATTATGGCTTCCTGAAGTTACACTCTCTCACATTATGGCTTCCTAAAGATACACTCTCTCACATTATGGCTTACTGAAGAAGTTGCACTCTCTCACATTATGGCTCACTGAAGTTACACTCTCTCACATTATGGCTTCCTGAAGTTACACTCTCTCACATTATGGCTTCCTGAAGTTACACTCTCTCACATTATGGCTTCCTGAAGTTACACTCTCTCACATTATGGCTTCCTGAAGTTACACTCTCTCACATTGTGGCTTCCAGTTTCTCTCACATTATGGCTTCCTGAAGTTACACTCTCTCACATTATGGCTTCCTGAAGTTAAACTCTCTCACATTATGGCTTCCTGAAGTTGCACTCTCTCACATTATGGCTTCCTGAAGTTACACTCTCTCACATTATGGCTTCCTGAAGTTAAACTCTCACATTATGGCTTCCTGAAGTTAAACTCTCACATTATGGCTTCCTGAAGTTACACTCTCTCACATTATGGCTTCCTGAAGTTACACTCTCTCACATTATGGCTTACTGAAGTTACACTCTCTCACATTATGGCTTCCTGAAGTTACACTCTCTCACATTATGGCTTACTGAAGTTACATTCTCATATTATGGCTTCCTGAAGTTACACTCTCACAATATGGCTTCCTGAAGTTACACTCTCTCACATTATGTCTTCCTAAAGTTACACTCTCTCACATTATGGCTTACTGAAGAAGTTGCACTCTCTTACATTATGGCTTACTGAAGTTACACTCTCTCACATTATGGCTTCCTGAAGTTACACTCTCTCACATTATGACTTACTGAAGAAGTTGCACTCTCTCACATTATGGCTTACTGAAGAAGTTGCAATCTCTTACATTATGGCTTACTGAAGTTACACTCTCTCACATTATGGCTTCCTGAAGAAGTTACACTCTCACATCATGGCTTCCTGAAGTTACACTCTCTCACATTATGGCTTCCTGAAGTTACACTCTCTCACATTATGGCTTACTGAAGTTACACTCTCATATTATGGCTTCCTGAAGTTACACTTTCACAATATGGCTTCCTGAAGTTACACACTCTCACATTATGGCTTCCTGAAGTTACACTCTCTCACATTATGGCTTCCTGAAGTTACTCTCTCACATTATGGCTCTCACATTATGGCTTCCTGAAGTTACACTCTCTCACATTATGGCTTACTGAAGAAGTTACACTCTCTCACATTATGGCTTCCTGAAGTTAAACTCTCACATTATGGCTTCACATTATGGCTTCCTGAAGTTACACTCTGACATTATGGCTTCCTGAAGTTAAACTCTCACATTATGGCTTCCTGAAGTTACACTCTCTCACATTATGGCTTCCTGAAGTTATACTCTCTCACATTATGGCTTCCTGAAGTTACACTCTCTCACATTATGGCTTCCTGAAGTTACACTCTCTCACATTATGGCTTACTGAAGAAGTTGCACTCACATTATCTTACTGAAGTTACATTCACATGGCTTCCTGAAGTTACACTCTCTCACATTATGGCTTCCTGAAGTTAAACTCTCTCACATTATGGCTAACTGAAGAAGTTGCACTCTCTTACATTATGTCTTCCTAAAGATATAATCTCTCACATTATGACTTACTGAAGAAGTTACACTCTCTTACATTATGGCTACCTGAAGTTTCACTCTGTCACATTATGGCTTCCTGAAGTTACACTCTCTCACATTATGGCTTACTGAAGTTACACTCTCATATTATGGCTTCCTGAAGTTACACTCTCACAATATGGCTTCCTGAAGTTACACTCTCTCACATTATGGCTTCCTGAAGTTACACTCTCTCACATTATGGCTTCCTGAAGTTACACTCTCTCACATTATGGCTTCCTGAAGTTGATTATGGCTTCCTGAAGTTACACTCTCTCACATTATGGCTTCCTGAAGTTACACTCTCTCACATTATGGCTTCCTGAAGTTACACTCTCTCACATTATGGCTTCCTGAAGTTACACTCTCTCACATTATGGCTTCCTGAAGTTAAACTCTCTCACATTATGGCTTCCTGAAGTTGCACTCTCTCACATTATGGCTTCCTGAAGTTACACTCTCTCACATTATGGCTTCCTGAAGTTACACTCTCTCACATTATGGCTTCCTGAAGTTACTCTCTCACATTATGGCTTTCTGAAGTTACACTCTCTCACATTATGGCTTCCTTAAGTTACACTCTCTCACATTATGGCTTACTGAAGAAGTTACACTCTCTCACATTATGGCTTCCTGAAGTTACTCTCTCACATTATGGCTTACTGAAGTTACACTCTCACAATATGGCTTCCTGAAGTTACACTCTCTCACATTATGGCTTCCTGAAGTTACACTCTCTCACATTATGGCTTCCTGAAGTTATACTCTCTCACATTATGGCTTTCTGAAGTTACACTCTCTCACATTATGGCTTACTGAAGAAGTTGCACTCTCTTACATTATGGCTTACTGAAGTTACACTCTCTCACATTATGACTTACTGAAGAAGTTGCACTCTCTCACATTATGGCTTACTGAAGAAGTTGCAATCTCTTACATTATGGCTTACTGAAGTTACACTCTCTCACATTATGGCTTCCTGAAGTTACACTCTCACATCATGGCTTCCTGAAGTTTCACTCTCTCACATTATGGCTTCCTGAAGTTACACTGTCTCACATTATGGCTTACTGAAGTTACACTGTCTCACATTATGGCTTCCTGAAGTTACACTTTCACAATATGGCTTCCTGAAGTTAAACTCTCACATTATGGCTTCCTGAAGTTACACTCTCTCACATGATGGCTTCCTGAAGTTACTCTCTCACATTATGGCTTTCTGAAGTTACACTCTCTCACATTATGGCTTCCTGAAGTTACACTCTCTCACATTATGGCTTACTGAAGAAGTTACACTCTCTCACATTATGGCTTCCTGAAGTTAAATTCTCACATTATGGCTTCCTGAAGTTAAACTCTCACATTATGGCTTCCTGAAGTTACACTCTCTGACATTATGGCTTCCTGAAGTTAAACTCTCACATTATGGCTTCCTGAAGTTACACTCTCTCACATTATGGCTTCCTTAAGTTACACTCTCTCACATTATGGCTTACTGAAGAAGTTGCACTCTCTTACATTATGGCTTACTGAAGTTACACTCTCTCACATTATGACTTACTGAAGAAGTTGCACTCTCTCACATTGTGGCTTACTGAAGAAGTTGCACTCTCTCACATTATGGCTTCCTGAAGTTACACTCTCTCACATTATGGCTTCCTGAAGTTAAACTCTCTCACATTATGGCTAACTGAAGAAGTTGCACTCTCTCACATTATGGCTTCCTGAAGATTAACTCTCTCACATTATGACTTACTGAAGAAGTTACACTCTCTTACATTATGGCTTCCTGAAGTTTCACTCTCTCACATTATGGCTTCCTGAAGTTACACTCTCTCACATTATGGCTTCCTGAAGTTACACTCTCACATTATGGCTTCCTGAAGTTACACTCTCTCACATTATGGCTTCCTGAAGTTGCACTCTCTCACATTATGGCTTCCTGAAGTTACACTCTCTCACATTATGGCTTCCTGAAGTTACACTCTCTCACATTATGGCTTCCTGAAGTTACACTCTCTCACATTATGGCTTTCTGAAGTTACACTCTCTCACATTATGGCTTCCTGAAGTTACACTCTCTCACATTATGGCTTACTGAAGAAGTTACACTCTCTCACATTATGGCTTCCTGAAGTTACTCTCTCACATTATGGCTGAAGTTACACTTCACATTATGGCTTCCTGAAGAAGTTACACTCTCTCACATTATGGCTTCCTGAAGTTACACTCTCTCACATTATGGCTTCCTGAAGTTACACTCTCTCACATTATGGCTTACTGAAGTTACACTCTCTCACATTATGGCTTCCTGAAGTTACACTCTCTCACATTATGGCTTACTGAAGTTACACTCTCACATTATGGCTTCCTGAAGTTACACTCTCTCACATTATGGCTTCCTGAAGTTACACTCTCTCACATTATGGCTTCCTGAAGTTACACTCTCTCACATTATGACTTACTGAAGAAGTTGCACTCTCTCACATTATGGCTTACTGAAGAAGTTGCAATCTCTTACATTATGGCTTACTGAAGTTACACTCTCTCACATTATGGCTTCCTGAAGAAGTTACACTCTCACATCATGGCTTCCTGAAGTTACACTCTCTCACATTATGGCTTCCTGAAGTTACACTCTCTCACATTATGGCTTCCTGAAGTTACACTCTCTCACATTATGGCTTCCTGAAGTTACACTCTCTCACATTATGGCTTCCTGAAGTTAAACTCTCTCACATTATGGCTTCCTGAAGTTGCACTCTCTCACATTATGGCTTCCTGAAGATTATGGTTGAAGTTACACTCTCTCACATTATGGCTTCCTGAAGTTACACTCTCTCACATTATGGCTTACTGAAGAAGTTACACTCTCTCACATTATGGCTTCCTGAAGTTAAATTCTCACATTATGGCTTCCTGAAGTTAAACTCTCACATTATGGCTTCCTGAAGTTACACTCTCTGACATTATGGCTTCCTGAAGTTAAACTCTCACATTATGGCTTCCTGAAGTTACACTCTCTCACATTATGGCTTTCTGAAGTTATACTCTCTCACATTATGGCTTACTGAAGTTACACTCTCTCACATTATGACTTACTGAAGTTACACTCTCTCACATTATGACTTACTGAAGAAGTTGCACTCTCTCACATTATGACTTACTGAAGTTACACTCTCTCACATTGTGGCTTCCTGAAGTTACACTCTCTCACATTATGGCTTCCTGAAGTTACACTCTCTCACATTATGGCTAACTGAAGAAGTTGCACTCTCTTACATTATGTCTTCCTAAAGATTTAATCTCTCACATTATGACTTACTGAAGTTACACTCTCTCACATTATGGCTTCCTGAAGTTACACTCTCTCACATTATGGCTTCCTGAAGTTACACTCTCTCACATTATGGCTTACTGAAGTTACACTCTCATATTATGGCTTCCTGAAGTTACACTCTCACAATATGGCTTCCTGAAGTTACACTCTCTCACATTGTGGCTTCCTGAAGTTACACTCTCTCACATTATGTCTTCCTAAAGATACACTCTCTCACATTATGGCTTACTGAAGAAGTTGCACTCTCTTACATTATGGCTCACTGAAGTTACACTCTCTCACATTATGGCTTCCTGAAGTTACACTCTCTCACATTATGGCTTCCTGAAGTTACACTCTCTCACATTATGGCTTCCTGAAGTTACACTCTCTCACATTATGGCTTCCTGAAGTTACACTCTCTCACATTATGGCTTCCTGAAGTTACACTCTCTCACATTATGGCTTCCTGAAGTTACACTCTCTCACATTATGGCTTCCTGAAGTTAAACTCTCTCACATTATGGCTTCCTGAAGTTGCACTCTCTCATATTATGGCTTCCTGAAGTTACACTCTCTCACATTATGGCTTCCTGAAGTTAAACTCTCTCACATTATGGCTTCCTGAAGTTGCACTCTCTCACATTATGGCTTCCTGAAGTTACACTCTCTCACATTATGGCTTCCTGAAGTTACACTCTCTCACATTATGGCTTCCTGAAGTTACACTCTCTCACATTATGGCTTACTGAAGTTAAACTCTCACATTATGGCTTCCTGAAGTTACACTCTCTCACATTATGGCTTCCTGAAGTTACACTCTCTCACATTATGGCTTACTGAAGAAGTTACACTCTCTCACATTATGGCTTCCTGAAGTTAAATTCTCACATTATGGCTTCCTGAAGTTAAACTCTCACATTATGGCTTCCTGAAGTTACACTCTCTCACATTATGGCTTCCTGAAGTTAAACTCTCACATTATGGCTTCCTGAAGTTACACTCTCTCACATTATGGCTTTCTGAAGTTACACTCTCTCACATTATGGCTTACTGAAGTTACACTCTCTCACATTATGGCTTACTGAAGTTACACTCTCTCACATTATGACTTACTGAAGAAGTTGCACTCTCTCACATTATGACTTACTGAAGTTACACTCTCTCACATTGTGGCTTCCTGAAGTTACACTCTCTCACATTATGGCTTCCTGAAGTTAAACTCTCTCACATTATGGCTAACTGAAGAAGTTGCACTCTCTTACATTATGTCTTCCTAAAGATATAATCTCTCACATTATGACTTACTGAAGAAGTTACACTCTCTTACATTATGGCTACCTGAAGTTTCACTCTGTCACATTATGGCTTCCTGAAGTTACACTCTCTCACATTATGGCTTACTGAAGTTACACTCTCATATTATGGCTTCCTGAAGTTACATTATGGCTTCCTGAAGTTACACTCTCTCACATTGTGGCTTCCTGAAGTTACACTCTCTCACATTATGTCTTCCTAAAGATACACTCTCTCACATTATGGCTTACTGAAGAAGTTACACTCTCTTACATTATGGCTTCACTGAAGTTACACTCTCTCACATTATGGCTTCCTGAAGTTACACTCTCTCACATTATGGCTTCCTGAAGTTACACTCTCTCACATTATGGCTTCCTGAAGTTACACTCTCTCACATTATGGCTTCCTGAAGTTACACTCTCTCACATTATGGCTTCCTGAAGTTACACTCTCTCACATTATGGCTTCCTGAAGTTACACTCTCTCACATTATGGCTTCCTGAAGTTAAACTCTCTCACATTATGGCTTCCTGAAGTTGCACATTATGGTTACACTCTCTCACATTATGGCTTCCTGAAGTTACACTCTCTCACATTATGGCTTCCTGAAGTTGCACTCTCTCACATTATGGCTTCCTGAAGTTAAACTCTCTCACATTATGGCTTCCTGAAGTTACACTCTCTCACATTATGGCTTCCTGAAGTTACACTCTCTCACATTATGGCTTACTGAAGTTACACTCTCACATTATGGCTTCCTGAAGTTACACTCTCTCACATTATGGCTTCCTGAAGTTACACTCTCTCACATTATGGCTTACTGAAGTAACACTCTCTCACATTATGGCTTCCTGAAGTTACTCTCTCACATTATGGCTAACTGGAGAAGTTACACTCTCTCACATTATGGCTTCCTGAAGTTAAACTCTCACATTATGGCTTTCTGAAGTTACACTCTTTCACATTATGGCTTACTGAAGAAGTTGCACTCTCTTACATTATGGCTTCCTGAAGTTACACTCTCTCACATTATGGCTTCCTGAAGTTACACTCTCTCACATTATGGCTTACTGAAGAAGTTGCAATCTCTTACATTATGGCTTACTGAAGTTACACTCTCTCACATTATGGCTTCCTGAAGAAGTTACACTCTCACATTATGGCTTCCTGAAGTTTCACTCTCTCACATTATGGCTTACTGAAGTTACACTCTCTCACATTATGGCTTCCTGAAGTTACACTCTCTCACATTATGGCTTCCTGAAGTTACACTCTCTCACATTATGGCTTCCTGAAGTTACACTCTCTCACATTATGGCTTACTGAAGAAGTTGCACTCTCTCACATTATGGCTCACTGAAGTTACACTCTCACATTATGGCTTCACATTATGGCTTACTGAAGAAGTTACACTCTCTCACATTATGGCTTCCTGAAGTTACATTCTTCACATTATGGCTTCCTGAAGTTACATTCTCTCACATTATGGCTTCCTGAAGTTACACTCTCTCACATTATGGCTTACTGAAGTTACACTCTCACATTATGGCTTCCTGAAGTTACACTTTCACAATATGGCTTCCTGAAGTTACACTCTCTCACATTATGTCTTCCTAAAGATACACTCTCTCACATTATGGCTTACTGAAGAAGTTGCACTCTCTCACATTATGGCTCACTGAAGTTACACTCTCTCACATTATGGCTTCCTGAAGTTACACTCTCACATTATGGCTTACTGAAGAAGTTGCACTCTCTCACATTATGGCTTCCTGAAGTTACATTCTCTCACATTATGGCTTCCTGAAGTTACATTCTCTCACATTATGGCTTCCTGAAGTTAAACTCTCACATTATGGCTTCCTGAAGTTAAACTCTCACATTATGGCTTCCTGAAGTTACACTCTCTCACATTATGGCTTACTGAAGTAACACTCTCTCACACTATGGCTTCCTGAAGTTACTCTCTCACATTATGGCTTTCTGAAGTTACACTCTCTCACATTATGGCTTCCTGAAGTTACACTCTCTCACATTATGGCTTCCTGAAGTTAAACTCTCACATTATGGCTTCCTGGCTCTCACATTATGGCTTCCTGAAGTTACACTCTCACATTATGGCTTCCTGAAGAAGTTGCACTCTCACATTATGGCTTCCTGAAGTTACACTCTCTCACATTATGGCTTACTGAAGAAGTTACACTCTCACATTATGGCTTCCTGAAGTTACACTCTCTCACATTATGGCTTCCTGAAGTTACACTCTCACATTATGGCTTCCTGAAGTTAAACTCTCACATTATGGCTTCCTGAAGTTACACTCTCTCACATTATGGCTTCCTGAAGTTACACTCTCTCACATTATGGCTTCCTGAAGTTACACTCTCTCACATTATGGCTTCCTGAAGTTACACTCTCTCACATTATGGCTTCCTGAAGTTACACTCTCTCACATTATGGCTTCCTGAAGTTACACTCTCTCATATTATGGCTTCCTGAAGTTACACTCTCTCACATTATGGCTTCCTGAAGTTACACTCTCTCACATTATGGCTTACTGAAGTTAAACTCTCACATTATGGCTTCCTGAAGTTAAACTCTCACATTATGGCTTCCTGAAGTTACACTCTCTCACATTATGGCTTACTGAAGTAACACTCTCTCACATTATGGCTTCCTGAAGTTACTCTCTCACATTATGGCTAACTGGAGAAGTTACACTCTCTCACATTATGGCTTCCTGAAGTTAAACTCTCACATTATGGCTTCCTGAAGTTACACTCTCTCACATTATGGCTTTCTGAAGTTACACTCTCTCACATTATGGCTTACTGAAGAAGTTGCACTCTCTTACATTATGGCTTACTGAAGTTACACTCTCTCACATTATGGCTTCCTGAAGTTACACTCTCTCACATTATGGCTTCCTGAAGTTACACTCTCTCACATTATGGCTTACTGAAGTTACACTCTCTCACATTATGACTTACTGAAGAAGTTGCACTCTCTCACATTATGGCTTACTGAAGAAGTTGCAATCTCTTACATTATGGCTTACTGAAGTTACACTCTCTCACATTATGGCTTCCTGAAGAAGTTACACTCTCACATCATGGCTTCCTGAAGTTACACTCTCTCACATTATGGCTTACTGAAGTTACACTCTCATATTATGGCTTCCTGAAGTTACACTTTCACAATATGGCTTCCTGAAGTTACACTCTCTCACATTATGTCTTCCTAAAGATACACTCTCTCACATTATGGCTTACTGAAGAAGTTGCACTCTCTCACATTATGGCTCACTGAAGTTACACTCTCTCACATTATGGCTTCCTGAAGTTACACTCTCTCACATTGTGGCTTACTGAAGAAGTTGCACTCTCTCACATTACGGCTTCCTGAAGTTACACTCTCTCACATTATGGCTTACTGAAGAAGTTGCACTCTCTCACATTATGGCTTCCTGAAGTTACATTCTCTCACATTATGGCTTCCTGAAGTTAAACTCTCACATTATGGCTTCCTGAAGTTCTCTCACATTATGGCTTCCTGAAGTTACACTCTCTCACATTATGGCTTACTGAAGTAACACTCTCTCACATTATGGCTTCCTGAAGTTACTCTCTCACATTATGGCTTTCTGAAGTTACACTCTCTCACATTATGGCTTCCTGAAGTTACACTCTCTCACATTATGGCTTACTGAAGAAGTTACACTCTCTCACATTATGGCTTCCTGAAGTTAAACTCTCACATTATGGCTTCCTGAAGTTAAACTCTCACATTATGGCTTCCTGAAGTTACACTCTCTCACATTATGGCTTCCTGAAGTTACACTCTCTCACATTATGGCTTTCTGAAGTTACACTCTCTCACATTATGGCTTACTGAAGTTACACTCTCTCACATTATGACTTACTGAAGAAGTTGCACTCTCTCACATTATGACTTACTGAAGTTACACTCTCTCACATTGTGGCTTCCTGAAGTTACACTCTCTCACATTATGGCTTACTGAAGTTACACTCTCTCACATTATGACTTACTGAAGAAGTTGCACTCTCTCACATTATGACTTACTGAAGACTCTTCACATTATGGCTTCCTGAAGTCTCACATTATGGCTTACTGAAGAAGTTGCACTCTCTCACATTATGGCTTCCTAAAGATACAATCTCTCACATTATGACTTACTGAAGAAGTTACACTCTCACATTATGGCTACCTGAAGTTTCACTCTGTCACATTATGGCTTCCTGAAGTTACACTCTCTCACATTATGGCTTACTGAAGTTACACTCTCATATTATGGCTTCCTGAAGTTACACTCTCACAATATGGCTTCCTGAAGTTACACTCTCTCACATTGTGGCTTCCTGAAGTTACACTCTCTCACATTATGTCTTCCTAAAGATACACTCTCTCACATTATGGCTTACTGAAGAAGTTGCACTCTCTTACATTATGGCTTACTGAAGTTACACTCTCTCACATTATGGCTTCCTGAAGTTACACTCTCACATTATGGCTTCCTGAAGTTACACTCTCTCACATTATGGCTTACTGAAGTTACACTCTCACATTATGGCTTCCTGAAGTTACACTCTCACATTATGGCTTCCTGAAGTTACACTCTCTCACATTATGGCTTCCTGAAGTTACACTCTCTCACATTATGTCTTCCTAAAGTTACACTCTCTCACATTATGGCTTACTGAAGAAGTTGCACTCTTACATTATGGCTCACTGAAGTTACACTCTCTCACATTATGGCTTACTGAAGTTACTCTCTCACATTATGGCTTCCTGAAGTTACACTCTCTCACATTATGGCTTCCTGAAGTTACACTCTCTCACATTATGGCTTCCTGAAGTTACACTCTCTCACATTATGGCTTCCTGAAGTTACACTCTCTCACATTATGGCTTCCTGAAGTTACACTCTCTCACATTATGGCTTCCTGAAGTTAAACTCTCTCACATTATGGCTTCCTGAAGTTACACTCTCTCACATTATGGCTTCCTGAAGTTACACTCTCTCACATTATGGCTTCCTGAAGTTACACTCTCTCACATTATGGCTTCCTGAAGTTGCACTCTCTCACATTATGGCTTCCTGAAGTTACACTCTCTCACATTATGGCTTCCTGAAGTTACACTCTCTCACATTATGGCTTACTGAAGTTACACTCTCTCACATTATGGCTTCCTGAAGTTAAACTCTCACATTATGGCTTCCTGAAGTTACACTCTCTCACATTATGACTTACTGAAGAAGTTGCACTCTCTCACATTATGGCTTACTGAAGAAGTTGCAATCTCTTACATTATGGCTTACTGAAGTTACACTCTCTCACATTATGGCTTCCTGTTACACTCTCACATCATGGCTTTGAACACTCTCTCACATTATGGCTTACTGAAGTTACACTCATATTATGGCTTCTGAAGTTACATTATGGCTTCCTGAAGTTACACTCTCTCACATTATGGCTTCCTGAAGTTACACTCTCTCACATTATGGCTTACTGAAGAAGTTGCACTCTCTCACATTATGGCTTCCTGAAGTTACATTCTCTCACATTATGGCTTCCTGAAGTTAAACTCTCACATTATGGCTTCCTGAAGTTAAACTCTCACATTATGGCTTCCTGAAGTTACACTTTCTCACATTATGGCTTACTGAAGTAACACTCTCTCACATTATGGCTTCCTGAAGTTACACTCTCACATTATGGCTTCCTGAAGTTACACTCTCTCACATTATGGCTTCCTGAAGTTACACTCTCTCACATTATGGCTTACTGAAGAAGTTGCACTCTCTCACATTATGGCTTCCTGAAGTTAAACTCTCACATTATGGCTTCCTGAAGTTAAACTCTCACATTATGGCTTCCTGAAGTTACACTCTCTCACATTATGGCTTCCTGAAGTTACACTCTCTCACATTATGGCTTCCTGAAGTTACACTCTCTCACATTATGGCTTACTGAAGAAGTTGCACTCTCTCACATTATGGCTTACTGAAGAAGTTGCAATCTCTTACATTATGGCTTACTGAAGTTACACTCTCTCACATTATGGCTTCCTGAAGTTACACTCTCTCACATTATGGCTTCCTGAAGTTACACTCTCTCACATTGTGGCTTACTGAAGAAGTTGCACTCTCTCACATTATGGCTTCCTGAAGTTACACTCTCTCACATTATGGCTTCCTGAAGTTACACTCTCTCACATTATGGCTTACTGAAGAAGTTGCACTCTCTCACATTATGGCTTCCTGAAGTTACACTCTCTCACATTATGGCTTACTGAAGAAGTTACACTCTCACATTATGGCTTCTGAAGTTTACACTCTCACATTATGGCTTCCTGAAGTTACACTCTCTCACATTATGGCTTACTGAAGTTACACTCTCACATTATGGCTTCCTGAAGTTACACTCTCACATTATGGCTTCCTGAAGTTACACTCTCTCACATTATGGCTTCCTGAAGTTACACTCTCTCACATTATGTCTTCCTAAAGATACACTCTCTCACATTATGGCTTACTGAAGAAGTTGCACTCTTCACATTATGGCTCACTGAAGTTACACTCTCTCACATTATGGCTTCCTGAAGTTACACTCTCTCACATTATGGCTTCCTGAAGTTACACTCTCTCACATTATGGCTTACTGAAGTTACACTCTCTCACATTATGGCTTCCTGAAGTTACACTCACAATATGGCTTCCTGAAGTTACATTCACATTGTGGCTTCCTGAAGTTACACTCTCTCACATTATGGCTTCCTAAAGTTACACTCTCTCACATTATGGCTTACTGAAGAAGTTGCACTCTCTCACATTATGGCTTACTGAAGTTACACTCTCTCACATTATGGCTTCCTGAAGTTACACTCTCTCACATTATGGCTTCCTGAAGTTACACTCTCTCACATTATGGCTTCCTGAAGTTACACTCTCTCACATTATGGCTTCACATTATGGCTTCCTGAAGTTACACTCTCTCACATTATGGCTTCCTGAAGTTACACTCTCTCACATTATGGCTTCCTGAAGTTACACTCTCTCACATTATGGCTTCCTGAAGTTACACTCTCTCACATTATGGCTTCCTGAAGTTACACTCTCTCACATTATGGCTTCCTGAAGTTACACTCTCTCACATTATGGCTTCCTGAAGTTACACTCTCTCACATTATGGCTTCCTGAAGTTACACTCTCTCACATTATGGCTTCCTGAAGTTAAACTCTCACATTATGGCTTCCTGAAGTTACACTCTCTCACATTATGGCTTACTGAAGTTACACTCTCTCACATTATGGCTTCCTGAAGTTACACTCTCTCACATTATGGCTTCCTGAAGTTACACTCTCTCACATTATGGCTTACTGAAGAAGTTGCACTCTCTCACATTATGGCTTCCTGAAGTTACACTCTCTCACATTATGGCTTCCTGAAGTTACACTCTCTCACATTATGGCTTACTGAAGTTACACTCTCACATTATGGCTTCTGAAGTTACATTATGGCTTCCTGAAGTTACACTCTCTCACATTATGGCTTCCTGAAGTTACACTCTCTCACATTATGGCTTCCTAAAGTTACACTCTCTCACATTATGGCTTACTGAAGAAGTTGCACTCTCACATTATGGCTCACTGAAGTTACACTCTCTCACATTATGGCTTCCTGAAGTTACACTCTCTCACATTATGGCTTCCTGAAGTTACACTCTCTCACATTATGGCTTCCTGAAGTTACACTCTCACATTATGGCTTCCTGAAGTTACACTCTCTCACATTATGGCTTCCTGAAGTTACACTCTCTCACATTATGGCTTCCTGAAGTTACACTCTCTCACATTATGGCTTCCTGAAGTTACACTCTCTCACATTATGGCTTACTGAAGAAGTTGCACTCTCTTCACATTATGGCTTCACTGAAGTTACACTCTCTCACATTATGGCTTCCTGAAGTTACACTCTCTCACATTATGGCTTCCTGAAGTTACACTCTCTCACATTATGGCTTCCTGAAGTTACACTCTCTCACATTATGGCTTCCTGAAGTTACACTCTCTCACATTGTGGCTTCCTGAAGTTACACTCTCTCACATTATGGCTTCCTGAAGTTACACTCTCTCACATTATGGCTTCCTGAAGTTAAACTCTCTCACATTATGGCTTCCTGAAGTTGCACTCTCTAATATTATGGCTTCCTGAAGTTACACTCTCTCACATTATGGCTTCCTGAAGTTACACTCTCTCACATTATGTCTTACTGAAGTTAAACTCTCACATTATGGCTTCCTGAAGTTACACTCTCTCACATTATGGCTTCCTGAAGTTACACTCTCTCACATTATGGCTTCCTGAAGTTACACTCTCTCACATTATGGCTTCCTGAAGTTAAACTCTCACATTATGGCTTCCTGAAGTTACACTCTCTCACATTATGGCTTCCTGAAGTTACACTCTCTCACATTATGGCTTCCTGAAGTTACACTCTCTCACATTATGGCTTCCTGAAGTTACACTCTCTCACATTATGGCTTCCTGAAGTTACACTCTCACATTATGGCTTCCTGAAGTTACACTCTCTCACATTATGGCTTCCTGAAGTTACACTCTCTCACATTATGGCTTCCTGAAGTTACACTCTCTCACATTATTACTGAAGTTACACTCTCTCACATTATGGCTTCCTGAAGTTACACTCTCTCACATTATGGCTTACTGAAGTTACACTCTCTCACATTATGGCTTCCTGAAGTTACACTCTCTCACATTATGGCTTCCTGAAGTTACACTCTCTCACATTATGGCTTACTGAAGAAGTTGCACTCTCTCACATTATGGCTTCCTGAAGTTACACTCTCTCACATTATGGCTTCCTGAAGTTACACTCTCTCACATTATGGCTTACTGAAGAAGTTGCACTCTCTTACATTATGGCTTACTGAAGTTACACTCTCTCACATTATGGCTTCCTGAAGTTACACTCTCACATTATGGCTTCCTGAAGTTACACTCTCTCACATTATGGCTTACTGAAGTTACACTCTCACATTATGGCTTCCTGAAGTTACACTCTCACATTATGGCTTCCTGAAGTTACACTCTCTCACATTATGGCTTCCTGAAGTTACACTCTCTCACATTATGGCTTACTGAAGAAGTTGCACTCTCTTACATTATGGCTTACTGAAGTTACACTCTCTCACATTATGGCTTCCTGAAGTTAAACTCTCACATTATGGCTTCCTGAAGTTAAACTCTCACATTATGGCTTCCTGAAGTTACACTCTCTCACATTATGGCTTCCTGAAGTTACACTCTCTCACATTGTGGCTTCCTGAAGTTACACTCTCTCACATTATGGCTTCCTGAAGTTACACTCTCTCACATTATGGCTTCCTGAAGTTACACTCTCTCACATTATGGCTTACTGAAGAAGTTACACTCTCACATTATGGCTTCCATTACATTATGGCTTCCTGAAGTTAAACTCTCACATTATGGCTTCCTGAAGTTACACTCTCTCACATTATGGCTTCCTGAAGTTACACTCTCTCACATTATGGCTTCCTGAAGTTACACTCTCTCACATTATGGCTTACTGAAGTTACACTCTCTCACATTATGACTTACTGAAGAAGTTGCACTCTCTCACATTATGACTTACTGAAGTTACACTCTCTCACATTGTGGCTTCCTGAAGTTACACTCTCTCACATTATGGCTTACTGAAGTTACACTCTCTCACATTATGACTTACTGAAGAAGTTGCACTCTCTCACATTATGACTTACTGAAGTTACACTCTCTCACATTGTGGCTTCCTGAAGTTAAACTCTCTCACATTATGGCTTACTGAAGAAGTTGCACTCTCTTACATTATGTCTTCCTAAAGATACAATCTCTCACATTATGACTTACTGAAGAAGTTACACTCTCACATTATGGCTACCTGAAGTTTCACTCTGTCACATTATGGCTTCCTGAAGTTACACTCTCTCACATTATGGCTTACTGAAGTTACACTCTCATATTATGGCTTCCTGAAGTTACACTCTCACAATATGGCTTCCTGAAGTTACACTCTCTCACATTGTGGCTTCCTGAAGTTACACTCTCTCACATTATGGCTTCCTAAAGTTACACTCTCTCACATTATGGCTTACTGAAGATGCACTCTCTTACATTATGGCTCACTGAAGTTACACTCTCTCACATTATGGCTTCCTGAAGTTACACTCTCTCACATTATGGCTTCCTGAAGTTACACTCTCTCACATTATGGCTTACTGAAGTTTCATATTATGGCTTCCTGAAGTTACATCACAATATGGCTTCCTGAAGTTACACTCTCTCACATTATGGCTTCCTGAAGTTAAACTCTCACATTATGGCTTCCTGAAGTTAAACTCTCACATTATGGCTTACTGAAGAAGTTGCACTCTCTTACATTATGGCTCACTGAAGTTACACTCTCTCACATTATGGCTTCCTGAAGTTACACTCTCTCACATTATGGCTTCCTGAAGTTACACTCTCTCACATTATGGCTTCCTGAAGTTACACTCTCTCACATTGTGGCTTCCTGAAGTTACACTCTCTCACATTATGGCTTCCTGAAGTTACACTCTCTCACATTATGGCTTCCTGAAGTTACACTCTCTCACATTATGGCTTCCTGAAGTTGCACTCTCTCACATTATGGCTTCCTGAAGTTACACTCTCTCACATTATGGCTTCCTGAAGTTACACTCTCTCACATTATGGCTTCCTGAAGTTACACTCTCTCACATTATGGCTTCCTGAAGTTACACTCTCTCACATTATGGCTTCCTGAAGTTACACTCTCTCACATTATGGCTTACTGAAGATTAGTTACAGTTAAACTCTCACATTATGGCTTCCTGAAGTTACACTCTCTCACATTATGGCTTACTGAAGTTACACTCTCTCACATTATGGCTTCACATTATGGCTAAAGAAGTTACACTCTCTCACATTATGGCTTCCTGAAGTTACACTCTCACATTATGGCTTCCTGAAGTTACACTCTCTCACATTATGGCTTTCTGAAGTTACACTCTCTCACATTATGGCTTACTGAAGAAGTTGCACTCTCTACATTATGGCTTACTGAAGTTACACTCTCTCACATTATGGCTTCCTGAAGTTACACTCTCTCACATTATGACTTACTGAAGAAGTTGCACTCTCTCACATTATGCAATCTCTTACATTATGGCTTACTGAAGTTACACTCTCTCACATTATGGCTTCCTGAAGTTACACTCTCACAATGGCTTTACACTCTCTCACATTATGGCTTACTGAAGTTACACTCATATTATGGCTTCACATTATGGCTTCCTGAAGTTACACTCTCTCACATTATGTCTTCCTAAAGTTACACTCTCTCACATTATGGCTTACTGAAGAAGTTGCACTCTCTCACATTATGGCTTCCTGAAGTTACACTCTCTCACATTATGGCTTCCTGAAGTTACAAACTCTCACATTATGGCTTCCTGAAGTTAAACTCTCACATTATGGCTTCCTGAAGTTACACTCTCTCACATTATGGCTTACTGAAGTTACACTCTCTCACATTATGGCTTCCTGAAGTTTACTCTCTCACATTATGGCTTTACTGAAGTTACACTCTCTCACATTATGGCTTCCTGAAGTTACACTCTCTCACATTATGGCTTACTGAAGTTACACTCTCTCACATTATGGCTTCCTGAAGTTACACTCTCACATTATGGCTTCCTGAAGTTACACTCTCACATTATGGCTTCCTGAAGTTACACTCTCTCACATTATGGCTTCCTGAAGTTACACTCTCTCACATTATGGCTTCCTGAAGTTACACTCTCTCACATTATGGCTTCCTGAAGTTACACTCTCTCACATTATCTTACTGAAGAAGTTGCACTCTCTCACATTATGGCTTCCTGAAGTTACACTCTCACATTATGGCTTCCTGAAGTTACACTCTCTCACATTATGGCTTCCTGAAGTTACACTCTCTCACATTATGGCTTACTGAAGAAGTTGCACTCTCACATTATGTCTTCCTAAAGTTACACTCTCTCACATTATGGCTTACTGAAGTTACACTCTCACATTATGGCTTCCTGAAGTTACACTCTCATATTATGGCTTCCTGAAGTTACACTCTCACATTATGGCTTCCTGAAGTTACACTCTCTCACATTATGACTTACTGAAGAAGTTACACTCTCACATTATGGCTTCCTGAAGTTACACTCTGTCACATTATGGCTTACTCAAGAAGTTGCACTCTCTCACATTATGGCTCACTGAAGTTACACTCTCTCACATTATGGCTTCCTGAAGTTACACTCTCTCACATTATGGATTCCTGAAGTTGCAATCTCTTACATTATGGCTTACTGAAGTTACACTCTCTCACATTGTGGCTTCCTGAAGTTACACTCTCTCATATTATGGCTTCCTGAAGTTACACTCTCTCACATTATGGCTTCCTGAAGTTGCACTCTCTCATATTATGGCTTCCTGAAGTTACACTCTCTCACATGTGAAGTTACACTCTCTCACATTATGGCTTCCTGAAGTTACACTCTCTCACATTATGGCTTCCTGAAGTTACACTCTCTCACATTATGGCTTACTGAAGAAGTTGCACTCTCTTACATTATGGCTTACTGAAGTTACACTCTCTCACATTATGGCTTCCTGAAGTTACACTCTCACATTATGGTTACACTCTCTCACATTATGGCTTCCTGAAGTTACACTCTCTCACATTATGGCTTACTGAAGTTACACTCTCATATTATGGCTTCCTGAAGTTACACTTTCACAATATGGCTTCCTGAAGTTACACTCTCTCACATTATGTCTTCCTAAAGATACACTCTCTCACATTATGGCTTACTGAAGAAGTTGCACTCTCTCACATTATGGCTCACTGAAGTTACACTCTCTCACATTATGGCTTCCTGAAGTTACACTCTCTCACATTATGGCTTCCTGAAGTTACACTCTCTCACATTATGGCTTACTGAAGAAGTTGCACTCTCTCACATTATGGCTTCCTGAAGTTACACTCTCTCACATTATGGCTTACTGAAGTAACACTCTCTCACATTATGGCTTCCTGAAGTTACTCTCTCACATTATGGCTTTCTGAAGTTACACTCTCTCACATTATGGCTTCCTGAAGTTACAATCTCTCACATTATGGCTTACTGAAGAAGTTACACTCTCTCACATTATGGCTTACTGAAGAAGTTACACTCTCTCACATTATGGCTTCCTGAAGTTACACTCTCTCACATTATGGCTTCCTGAAGTTACACTCTCTCACATTATGGCTTCCTGAAGTTACACACTCTCACATTATGGCACACTCTCACATTATGGCTTCCTGAAGTTAAACTCTCACATTATGGCTTCCTGAAGTTACACTCTCTCACATTATGGCTTACTGAAGTTACACTCTCTCACATTATGGCTTCCTGAAGTTACACTCTCTCACATTATGGCAACTGGAGAAGTTACACTCTCTCACATTATGGCTTCCTGAAGTTAAACTCTCACATTATGGCTTCCTGAAGTTACACTCTCTCACATTATGGCTTCCTGAAGTTACACTCTCTCACATTATGACTTACTGAAGAAGTTGCACTCTCTCACATTATGGCTTACTGAAGAAGTTACACTCTCTCACATTATGGCTTCCTGAAGTTACACTCTCTCACATTATGGCTTCCTGAAGTTACACTCTCTCACATTATGGCTTCCTGAAGTTACACTCTCTCACATTATGGCTTCCTGAAGTTACACTCTCTCACATTATGGCTTACTGGAGAAGTTACACTCTCTCACATTATGGCTTCCTGAAGTTAAACTCTCACATTATGGCTTCCTGAAGTTACACTCTCTCACATTATGGCTTACTGAAGTTACACTCTCTCACATTATGGCTTACTGAAGAAGTTGCAAAATCTTACATTATGGCTTACTGAAGTTACACTCTCTCACATTATGGTTTCCTGAAGTTACACTCTCTCACATTATGGCTTACTGAAGAAGTTGCACTCTCTCACATTATGGCTTCCTGAAGTTACACTCTCTCACATTATGGCTTCCTGAAGTTACACTCTCTCACATTATGGCTTCCTGAAGTTACACTCTCTCACATTATGGCTTACTGAAGTTAAACTCTCACATTATGGCTTCCTGAAGTTAAACTCTCACATTATGGCTTCCTGAAGTTACACTCTCTCACATTATGGCTTACTGAAGTAACACTCTCTCACATTATGGCTTCCTGAAGTTACTCTCTCACATTATGGCTAACTGGAGAAGTTACACTCTCTCACATTATGGCTTCCTGAAGTTAAACTCTCACATTATGGCTTCCTGAAGTTACACTCTCTCACATTATGGCTTTCTGAAGTTACACTCTCTCACATTATGGCTTACTGAAGAAGTTGCACTCTCTTACATTATGGCTTACTGAAGTTACACTCTCTCACATTATGGCTTCCTGAAGTTACACTCTCTCACATTATGACTTACTGAAGAAGTTGCACTCTCTCACATTATGGCTTACTGAAGAAGTTGCAATCTCTTACATTATGGCTTACTGAAGTTACACTCTCTCACATTATGGCTTACTGAAGTTACACTCTCTCACATTATGGCTTACTGAAGTTACACTCTCTCACATTATGGCTTCCTGAAGTTACACTCTCTCACATTATGGCTTCCTGATTATGGCTTTGAAGTTACACTCTCTCACATTATGGCTTCCTGAAGTTACACTCTCTCACATTATGGCTTCCTGAAGTTACACTCTCTCACATTATGGCTTCCTGAAGTTACACTCTCTCACATTATGGCTTCCTGAAGTTACACTCTCTCACATTATGGCTTCCTGAAGTTACACTCTCTCACATTATGGCTTCCTGAAGTTACACTCTCTCACATTATGGCTTACTGAAGAAGTTGCACTCTCTTACATTATGGCTTACTGAAGTTACACTCTCTCACATTATGGCTTCCTGAAGTTACACTCTCTCACATTATGGCTTACTGAAGTTGCACTCTCTCACATTATGGCTTCCTGAAGTTACACTCTCTCACATTATGGCTTCCTGAAGTTACACTCTCTCACATTATGGCTTACTGAAGTTACACTCTCTCACATTATGGCTTCCTGAAGTTAAACTCTCTAATATTATGGCTTCCTGAAGTTACACTCTCTCACATTATGGCTTCCTGAAGTTACACTCTCTCACATTATGGCTTACTGAAGTTAAACTCTCACATTATGGCTTCCTGAAGTTAAACTCTCACATTATGGCTTCCTGAAGTTACACTCTCTCACATTATGGCTTCCTGAAGTAACACTCTCTCACATTATGGCTAACTGGAGAAGTTACACTCTCTCACATTATGGCTTCCTGAAGTTAAACTCTCACATTATGGCTTCCTGAAGTTACACTCTCTCACATTATGGCTTACTGAAGTTACACTCTCTCACATTATGGCTTACTGAAGAAGTTGCACTCTCTCACATTATGGCTTACTGAAGTTACACTCTCTCACATTATGGCTTACTGAAGTTACACTCTCTCACATTATGGCTTCCTGAAGTTACACTCTCTCACATTATGGCTTCCTGAAGTTACACTCTCTCACATTATGGCTTCCTGAAGTTACACTCTCTCACATTATGGCTTCCTGAAGTTACACTCTCTCACATTATGGCTAACTGAAGTTACACTCTCTCACATTATGGCTTCCTGAAGTTACACTCTCACATTATGGCTTCCTGAAGTTACACTCTCTCACATTATGGCTTACTGAAGTTACACTCTCTCACATTATGGCTTACTGAAGTTACACTCTCTCACATTATGGCTTACTGAAGAAGTTGCACTCTCTTACATTATGGCTTACTGAAGTTACACTCTCTCACATTATGGCTTCCTGAAGATTATGACTTACTGAAGTTACACTCTCTCACATTATGGCTTCCTGAAGTTACACTCTCTCACATTATGGCTTACTGAAGTTACACTCTCTCACATTATGGCTTACTGAAGTTGCACTCTCTCACATTATGGCTTACTGAAGTTACACTCTCTCACATTATGGCTTCCTGAAGTTACACTCTCTCACATTATGGCTTCCTGAAGTTACACTCTCTCACATTATGGCTTACTGTTGCACTCTTACATTATGGCTTACTGAAGTTACACTCTCTCACATTATGGCTTCCTGAAGTTACACTCTCTCACATTATGGCTTACTGAAGAAGTTGCACTCTCTCACATTATGGCTTCCTGAAGTTACACTCTCTCACATTATGGCTTCCTGAAGTTACACTCTCTCACATTATGGCTTACTGAAGTAACACTCTCTCACATTATGGCTTCCTGAAGTTACTCTCTCACATTATGGCTAACTGGAGAAGTTACACTCTCTCACATTATGGCTTACTGAAGTTAAACTCTCACATTATGGCTTCCTGAAGTTAAACTCTCACATTATGGCTTCCTGAAGTTACACTCTCTCACATTATGGCTTACTGAAGTTACACTCTCTCACATTATGGCTTCCTGAAGTTACACTCTCTCACATTATGGCTTACTGAAGAAGTTACACTCTCTCACATTATGGCTTCCTGAAGTTAAACTCTCACATTATGGCTTCCTGAAGTTACACTCTCTCACATTATGGCTTCCTGAAGTTACACTCTCTCACATTATGGCTTACTGAAGAAGTTGCACTCTCTCACATTATGGCTTACTGAAGTTACACTCTCTCACATTATGGCTTCCTGAAGTTACACTCTCTCACATTATGGCTTCCTGAAGTTACACTCTCTCACATTATGGCTTCCTGAAGTTACACTCTCTCATATTATGGCTTCCTGAAGTTACACTCTCTCACATTATGGCTTCCTGAAGTTACACTCTCTCACATTATGGCTAACTGGAGAAGTTACACTCTCTCACATTATGGCTTCCTGAAGTTAAACTCTCACATTATGGCTTCCTGAAGTTACACTCTCTCACATTATGGCTTACTGAAGTTACACTCTCTCACATTATGGCTTACTGAAGTTACACTCTCTCACATTATGGCTTACTGAAGAAGTTGCAAAATCTTACATTATGGCTTACTGAAGTTACACTCTCTCACATTATGGCTTCCTGAAGTTACACTCTCTCACATTATGGCTTCCTGAAGTTACACTCTCTCACATTATGGCTTCCTGAAGTTACACTCTCTCACATTATGGCTTACTGAAGAAGTTGCACTCTCTCACATTATGGCTTCCTGAAGTTACACTCTCTCACATTATGGCTTCCTGAAGTTACACTCTCTCACATTATGGCTTCCTGAAGTTACACTCTCTCACATTATGGCTTACTGAAGAAGTTGCACTCTCTTACATTATGGCTTACTGAAGTTACACTCTCTCACATTATGGCTTCCTGAAGTTACACTCTCTCACATTATGGCTTCCTGAAGTTACACTCTCTCACATTATGGCTTCCTGAAGTTACACTCTCTCACATTATGGCTTCCTGAAGTTACACTCTCTCACATTATGGCTTCCTGAAGTTACACTCTCTCACATTATGGCTTACTGAAGTTAGTTGCACTCTCTTACATTATGGCTTACTGAAGTTACACTCTCTCACATTATGGCTTCCTGAAGTTACACTCTCTCACATTATGCTTACTGAAGTTACACTCTCTCACATTATGGCTTCCTGAAGTTACACTCTCTCACATTATGGCTTACTGAAGAAGTTACACTCTCTCACATTATGGCTTACTGAAGAACACACTCTCACATTATGGCTTCCTGAAGTTACACTCTCTCACATTATGGCTTCCTGAAGTTACACTCTCACATTATGGCTTCCTGAAGTTAAACTCTCACATTATGGCTTCCTGAAGTTACATTCTCTCACATTATGGCTTTCTGAAGTTACACTCTCTCACATTATGGCTTACTGAAGTTACACTCTCACATTATGGCTTCCTGAAGTTAAACTCTCACATTATGGCTTCCTGAAGTTACACTCTCTCACATTATGGCTTCCTGAAGTTACACTCTCTCACATTATGGCTTCCTGAAGTTACACTCTCTCACATTATGGCTTCCTGAAGTTACACTCTCTCACATTATGGCTTCCTGAAGTTACACTCTCTCACATTATGGCTTCCTGAAGTTACACTCTCTCACATTATGGCTTACTGAAGAAGTTGCAATCTCTTACATTATGGCTTACTGAAGTTACACTCTCTCACATTATGGCTTCCTGAAGTTACACTCTCTCACATTATGGCTTACTGAAGTTACACTCTCACATTATGGCTTCCTGAAGTTTCACTCTCTCACATTATGGCTTCCTGAAGTTACACTCTCTCACATTATGGCTTACTGAAGTTACACTCTCATATTATGGCTTCCTGAAGTTACACTCTCACAATATGGCTTCCTGAAGTTACACTCTCTCACATTATGGCTTCCTGAAGTTACACTCTCTCACATTATGGCTTACTGAAGAAGTTGCACTCTCTCACATTATGGCTTCCTGAAGTTACACTCTCTCACATTATGGCTTCCTGAAGTTACACTCTCTCACATTATGGCTTCCTGAAGTTACACTCTCTCACATTATGGCTTACTGAAGAAGTTGCACTCTCTCACATTATGGCTTCCTGAAGTTACACTCTCTCACATTATGGCTTCCTGAAGTTACACTCTCTCACATTATGGCTTCCTGAAGTTACACTCTCTCACATTATGGCTTCCTGAAGTTAAACTCTCACATTACTGAAGTTAAACTCTCACATTATGGCTTCCTGAAGTTACACTCTCTCACATTATGGCTTACTGAAGTTACACTCTCTCACATTATGGCTTCCTGAAGTTACACTCTCTCACATTATGGCTTCCTGAAGAAGTTACACTCTCTCACATTATGGCTTCCTGAAGTTACACTCTCTCACATTATGGCTTCCTGAAGTTACACTCTCTCACATTATGGCTTCCTGAAGTTACACTCTCTCACATTATGGCTTCCTGAAGTTACACTCTCTCACATTATGGCTTCCTGAAGTTACACTCTCTCACATTATGGCTTCCTGAAGTTACACTCTCTCACATTATGGCTTCCTGAAGTTACACTCTCTCACATTATGGCTTACTGAAGAAGTTACACTCACATTATGGCTTCCTGAAGTTAAACTCTCACATTATGGCTTCCTGAAGTTAAACTCTCACATTATGGCTTCCTGAAGTTACACTCTCTCACATTATGGCTTACTGAAGTTACACTCTCTCACATTATGGCTTCCTGAAGTTACACTCTCTCACATTATGGCTTCCTGAAGTTACACTCTCTCACATTATGGCTTCCTGAAGTTACACTCTCTCACATTATGGCTTCCTGAAGTTACACTCTCTCACATTATGGCTTCCTGAAGTTACACTCTCTCACATTATGGCTTCCTGAAGTTACACTCTCTCACATTATGGCTTACTGAAGAAGTTGCACTCTCTCACATTATGGCTTCCTGAAGTTACACTCTCTCACATTATGGCTTACTGAAGTTACACTCTCTCACATTATGGCTTACTGAAGTTACACTCTCACATTATGGCTTCCTGAAGTTACACTCTCACATTATGACTTACTGAAGAAGTTACACTCTCACATCATGGCTTCCTGAAGTTACACTCTCTCACATTATGGCTTACTGAAGAAGTTGCACTCTCTCACATTATGACTAACTGAAGAAGTTGCACTCTCACATTATGGCTTCCTGAAGTTACACTCTCTCACATTATGGCTTCCTGAAGTTACACTCTCTCACATTATGACTTACTGAAGAAGTTACACTCTCACATTATGGCTTACTGAAGTTTCACTCTGTCACATTATGGCTTCCTGAAGTTACACTCTCTCACATTATGGCTTCCTGAAGTTACACTCTCTCACATTATGGCTTACTGAAGTTAAACTCTCACATTATGGCTTCCTGAAGTTACACTCTCTCACATTATGGCTTCCTGAAGTTACACTCTCTCACATTATGGCTTCCTGAAGTTACACTCTCTCACATTATGGCTTACTGAAGAAGTTGCACTCTCTCACATTATGGCTTCCTGAAGTTACACTCTCTCACATTATGTCTTCCTAAAGATACACTCTCTCACATTATGGCTTACTGAAGTTACACTCTCTCACATTATGGCTTCCTGAAGTTAAACTCTCACATTATGGCTTCCTGAAGTTACCCACTCTCACATTATGGCTTCCTGAAGTTACACTCTCTCACATTATGGCTTACTGAAGTTACACTCTCTCACATTATGGCTTCCTGAAGTTACACTCTCTCACATTATGGCTTCCTGAAGTTACACTCTCTCACATTATGGCTTCCTGAAGTTACACTCTCTCACGTTATGGCTTCCTGAAGTTACACTCTCACATTATGGCTCACTGTAGTTACACTCTCTCACATTATGGCTTCCTGAAGTTACACTCTCTCACATTGTGGCTTCCTGAAGTTACACTCTCTCACATTATGGCTTCCTGAAGTTACACTCTCTCACGTTATGGCTTCCTGAAGTTACACTCTCACATTATGGCTTCCTGAAGTTACACTCTCTCACATTGTGGCTTCCTGAAGTTACACTCTCTGACATTATGGCTTCCTGAAGTTAAACTCTCACATTATGGCTTCCTGAAGTTACACTCTCTCACATTATGGCTTTCTGAAGTTACACTCTCTCACATTATGGCTTACTGAAGTAACACTCTCTCACATTATGGCTTCCTGAAGTTACTCTCTCACATTATGGCTTTCTGAAGTTATACTCTCTCACATTATGGCTTCCTGAAGTTACAATCTCTCACATTATGGCTTCCTGAAGTTACACTCTCTCATTATGGCTTCCTGAAGTTACACTCTCTCACATTATGGCTTCCTGAAGTTACACTCTCTCACATTATGGCTTACTGAAGAAGTTGCAATCTCTTACATTATGGCTTACTGAAGTTACACTCTCTCACATTATGGCTTCCTGAAGTTACACTCTCTCACATTATGGCTTACTGAAGAAGTTACACTCTCACATCATGGCTTACTGAACACTCTCTCACATTATGGCTTCCTGAAGTTACACTCTCTCACATTATGGCTTACTGAAGTTACACTCTCATATTATGGCTTCCTGAAGTTACACTCTCACAATATGGCTTCCTGAAGTTACACTCTCTCACATTATGTCTTCCTAAAGATACACTCTCTCACATTATGGCTTACTGAAGAAGTTGCACTCTCTCACATTATGGCTCACTGAAGTTACACTCTCTCACATTATGGCTTCCTGAAGTTACACTCTCTCACATTATGGCTTACTGAAGAAGTTGCACTCTCTCACATTATGGCTTCCTGAAGTTACACTCTCTCACATTATGGCTTCCTGAAGTTACACTCTCTCACATTATGGCTTACTGAAGTTACACTCTCTCACATTATGGCTTCCTGAAGTTAAACTCTCACATTATGGCTTCCTGAAGTTACACTCTCTCACATTATGGCTTTCTGAAGTTATACTCTCTCACATTATGGCTTACTGAAGTTACACTCTCTCACATTATGACTTACTGAAGTTACACTCTCTCACATTATGGCTTCCTGAAGTTACACTCTCTCACATTATGGCTTCCTGAAGTTACACTCTCTCACATTGTGGCTTACTGAAGAAGTTGCACTCTCTCACATTATGGCTTCCTGAAGTTACACTCTCTCACATTATGGCTTCCTGAAGTTACACTCTCACATTATGGCTTCCTGAAGTTAAACTCTCACATTATGGCTTCCTGAAGTTACACTCTCTCACATTATGGCTTACTGAAGTTACACTCTCTCACATTATGGCTTCCTGAAGTTACACTCACATTATGGCTTCCTGAAGTTACACTCTCTCACATTATGTCTTCCTAAAGATACACTCTCTCACATTATGATTTACTGAAGAAGTTACACTCTCACATTATGGCTTCCTGAAGTTGCACTCTCTCACATTATGGCTTCCTGAAGTTACACTCTCTCACATTATGGCTTACTGAAGTTACACTCTCATATTATGGCTTCCTGAAGTTACACTCTCACATTATGGCTTCCTGAAGTTACACTCTCTCACATTATGGCTTCCTGAAGTTACACTCTCTCACATTATGGCTTACTGAAGAAGTTGCACTCTCTCACATTATGGCTTCCTGAAGTTACACTCTCTCACATTATGGCTTCCTGAAGTTACTCTCTCACATTATGGCTAACTGGAGAAGTTACACTCTCTCACATTATGGCTTCCTGAAGTTAAACTCTCACATTAAGGCTTACTGAAGTTACACTCTCTCACATTATGGCTTCCTGAAGTTACACTCTCTCACATTATGACTTACTGAAGAAGTTGCACTCTCTCACATTATGACTTACTGAAGTTACACTCTCTCACATTGTGACTTCCTGAAGTTACACTCTCTCACATTATGGCTTCCTGAAGTTACACTCTCTCACATTATGGCTTACTGAAGAAGTTGCACTCTCTTACATTATGGCTTACTGAAGTTACACTCTCTCACATTATGGCTTCCTGAAGTTAAACTCTCACATTATGGCTTCCTGAAGTTACACTCTCTCACATTATGGCTTACTGAAGTAACACTCTCATATTATGGCTTCCTGAAGTTACACTCTCACAATATGGCTTCCTGAAGTTACACTCTCTCACATTATGTCTTCCTAAAGATACACTCTCTCACATTATGGCTTACTGAAGAAGTTACACTCTCACATTATGGCTTCCTGAAGTTACACTCTGTCACATTATGGCTTCCTGAAGTTACACTCTCTCACATTATGGCACTGAAGTTACACTCTCACATTATGGCTTCCTGAAGTTACACTCTCACATTATGGCTTCCTGAAGTTACACTCTCTCACATTATGGCTTCCTGAAGTTACACTCTCTCACATTATGGCTTACTGAAGTTACACTCTCTCACATTATGGCTTCCTGAAGTTACACTCTCACATTATGGCTTCCTGAAGTTACACTCTCTCACATTATGGCTACTGAAGTTACACTCTCTCACATTATGGCTTCCTGAAGTTAAACTCTCACATTATGGCTTACTGAAGTTACACTCTCTCACATTATGGCTTCCTGAAGTTACACTCTCTCACATTATGACTTACTGAAGAAGTTGCACTCTCTCACATTATGGCTTACTGAAGTTACACTCTCTCACATTATGGCTTCCTGAAGTTACACTCTCTCACATTATGGTTACACTCTTCACATTATGGCTTACTGAAGTTACACTCTCTCACATTATGGCTTACTGAAGTTACACTCTCTCACATTATGGCTTCCTGAAGTTACACTCTCTCACATTATGGCTTCCTGAAGTTACACTCTCTCACATTATGGCTTACTGAAGTTACACACATTATGGCTTCCTGAAGTTACACTCTTATGGCTTCCTGAAGTTACACTCTCTCACATTATGTCTTCCTTACACTCTCTCACATTATGGCTTACAGTTACACTCTCACATTATGGCTTCCTGAAGTTACACTCTCTCACATTATGGCTTCCTGAAGTTACACTCTCTCACATTATGGCTTACTGAAGTTACACTTACACTTCCTGAAGTTACACTCTCACACATTATGGCTTCCTGAAGTTACACTCTCTCACATTATGTCTTCCTAAAGATACACTCTCTCACATTATGGCTTACTGAAGAAGTTGCACTCTCTCACATTATGGCTTCCTGAAGTTACACTCTCTCACATTATGGCTTCCTGAAGTTACACTCTCTCACATTATGGCTTCCTGAAGTTACACTCTCTCACATTATGGCTTCCTGAAGTTAAACTCTTCACATTATGGCTTCCACTCTCTCATTATGGCTTCCTGAAGTTACACTCTCTCACATTATGGCTTCCTGAAGTTACACTCTCTCACATTATGGCTTCCTGAAGTTACACTCTCTCACATTATGGCTTCCTGAAGTTACACTCTCTCACATTATGGCTTCCTGAAGTTACACTCTCTCACATTATGGCTTCCTGAAGTTACACTCTCTCACATTATGGCTTTCTGAAGTTACACTCTCTCACATTATGGCTTACTGAAGTTACACTCTCATATTATGGCTTCCTGAAGTTACACTCTCACAATATGGCTTCCTGAAGTTACACTCTCTCACATTATGGCTTCCTAAAGATACACTCTCTCACATTATGGCTTACTGAAGAAGTTGCACTCTCTCACATTATGGCTCACTGAAGTTACACTCTCTCACATTATGGCTTCCTGAAGTTACACTCTCTCACATTATGGCTTCCTGAAGTTACACTCTCTCACATTATGGCTTCCTGAAGTTACACTCTCTCACATTATGGCTTCCTGAAGTTACACTCTCTCACATTATGGCTTCCTGAAGTTACACTCTCTCACATTATGGCTTACTGAAGAAGTTACACTCTCTCACATTATGGCTTACTGAAGTTACACTCTCTCACATTATGGCTTCCTGAAGTTACACTCTCTCACATTATGGCTTACTGAAGAAGTTACACTCTCACATCATGGCTTCCTGAAGTTTCACTCTCTCACATTATGGCTTCCTGAAGTTACACTCTCTCACATTATGGCTTACTGAAGTTACACTCTCATATTATGGCTTCCTGAAGTTACACTCTCACAATATGGCTTCCTGAAGTTACACTCTCTCACATTATGTCTTCCTAAAGATACACTCTCTCACATTATGGCTTACTGAAGAAGTTGCACTCTCTCACATTATGGCTCACTGAAGTTACACTCTCTCACATTATGGCTTCCTGAAGTTACACTCTCTCACATTATGGCTTACTGAAGAAGTTGCACTCTCTCACATTATGGCTTCCTGAAGTTGCACTCTCTTACATTATGGCTTACTGAAGTTACACTCTCTCACATTATGGCTACCTGAAGTTACACTCTCTCACATTATGGCTTACTGAAGTTACACTCTCATATTATGGCTTCCTGAAGTTACACTCTCACAATATGGCTTCCTGAAGTTACACTCTCTCACATTATGGCTTACTGAAGAAGTTGCACTCTCTCACATTATGGCTTCCTGAAGTTACACTCTCTCACATTATGGCTTCCTGAAGAAGTTGCACTCTCTTACATTATGGCTTACTGAAGTTACACTCTCTCACATTATGGCTTACTGAATAAGTTGCACTCACATTATGGCTCACTGAAGTTACACTCTCTCACATTATGGCTTCCTGAAGTTAAACTCTCACATTATGGCTTCCTGAAGTTAAACTCTCACATTATGGCTTCCTGAAGTTACACTCTCTCACATTATGGCTTACTGAAGAAGTTGCACTCTCTCACATTATGGCTTCCTGAAGTTACACTCTCTCACATTATGTCTTCCTAAAGATACACTCTCTCACATTATGGCTTACTGAAGTTACACTCTCTCACATTATGGCTTATGGTTTCACTCTTCACATTATGGCTTACTGAAGTTACACTCTCTCACATTATGGCTTCCTGAAGTTAAACTCTCACATTATGGCTTCCTGAAGTTACCCACTCTCACATTATGGCTTCCTGAAGTTACCCTCTCTCACATTATGTCTTCCTAAAGATACACTCTCTCACATTATGGCTTACTGAAGAAGTTGCACTCTCTTACATTATGGCTTCCTGAAGTTACACTCTCACATTATGGCTTCCTGAAGTTACACTCTCTCACATTATGGCTTCCTGAAGTTACACTCTCTCACATTGTGGCTTCCTGAAGTTACACTCTCTCACATTATGGCTTCCTGAAGTTACACTCTCACATTATGGCTTCCTGAAGTTACACTCTCTCACATTATGGCTTACTGAAGTTACACTCTCTCACATTATGGCTTCCTGAAGTTACACTCTCTCACATTATGGCTTCCTAAAGTTACACTCTTCACATTATGGCTTACTGAAGAAGTTGCACTCTCTCACATTATGGCTTCACTGAAGTTACACTCTCTCACATTATGGCTTCCTGAAGTTACACTCTCTCACATTATGGCTTCCTGAAGTTACAATCTCTCACATTATGGCTTACTGAAGAAGTTACACTCTCTCACATTATGGCTTCCTGAAGTTACACTCTCTCACATTATGGATTCCTGAAGTTACACTCTCTCACATTATGGCTTACTGAAGTTACACTCTCTCACATTATGGCTACCTGAAGTTACACTCTCTCACATTATGGCTTACTGAAGTTACATTCTCATATTATGGCTTCCTGAAGTTACACTCTCACAATATGGCTTCCTGAAGTTACACTCTCTCACATTATGGCTTCCTGAAGTTACACTCTCTCACATTATGGCTTCCTGAAGTTACACTCTCTCACATTATGGCTTCCTGAAGTTACACTCTCTCACATTATGGCTTACTGAAGTTAAACTCTCACATTATGGCTTCCTGAAGTTAAACTCTCACATTATGGCTTCCTGAAGTTACACTCTCTCACATTATGGCTTCCTGAAGTTACACTCTCTCACATTATGGCTTCCTGAAGTTACACTCTCTCACATTATGGCTTACTGAAGAAGTTGCACTCTCTCACATTATGGCTTCCTGAAGTTACACTCTCTCACATTATGGCTTCCTGAAGTTACACTCTCTCACATTATGGCTTACTGAAGAAGTTACACTCTCTCACATTATGGCTTCCTGAAGTTACACTCTCTCACATTATGGCTTCCTGAAGTTACACTCTCTCACATTATGGCTAACTGAAGTTACACTCTCTCACATTATGGCTTACTGAAGTTACACTCTCACATCATGGCTTCCTGAAGTTACACTCTCTCACATTATGGCTTACTCAAGAAGTTGCACTCTCTCACATTATGACAAACTGAAGAAATAGCACTCTCACATTATGGCTTCCTGAAGTTACACTCTCTCACATTGCGGCTTCCTGAAGTTACACTCTCTCACATTATGGCTTCCTGAAGTTACACTCTCTCACATTATGGCTTACTGAAGAAGTTGCACTCTCTCACATTATGGCTTCCTGAAGTTACACTCTCTCACATTATGGCTTCCTGAAGTTAAACTCTCATGGCTTCCTGAAGTTAAACTCTCACATTATGGCTTCCTGAAGTTACACTCTCTCACATTATGGCTTCCTGAAGTTACACTCTCTCACATTATGGCTTACTGAAGTTACACTCTCACATTATGGCTTCCTGAAGTTTCACTCTCTCACATTATGGCTTCCTGAAGTTACACTCTCTCACATTATGGTTACACTCTCATATTATGGCTTCCTGAAGTTACACTCTCTCACATTATGGCTTCCTGAAGTTACACTCTCTCACATTATGGCTTCCTGAAGTTACACTCTCTCACATTATGGCTTACTGAAGAAGTTACACTCTCTCACATTATGGCTTCCTGAAGTTACACTCTCTCACATTATGGCTTCCTGAAGTTACACTCTCTCACATTATGGCTTCCTGAAGTTACACTCTCTCACATTATGGCTTCCTGAAGTTAAACTCTCTCACATTATGGCTTCCTGAAGTTGCACTCTCTCATATTATGGCTTCCTGAAGTTACACTCTCTCACATGGCTTCCTGAAGTTACACTCTCTCACGTTATGGCTTCCTGAAGTTACACTCTCTCACATTATGGCTTCCTGAAGTTACACTCTCTCACATTATGGCTTACTGAAGAAGTTGCACTCTCTCACATTATGGCTTCCTGAAGTTACACTCTCTCACATTATGGCTTCCTGAAGTTACACTCTCTCACATTATGGCTTCCTGAAGTTACACTCTCTCACATTATGGCTTACTGAAGTTACACTCTCTCACATTATGGCTTCCTGAAGTTACACTCTCTCACATTATGGCTTCCTGAAGTTACACTCTCTCACATTATGGCTTACTGAAGTTACACTCTCTCACATTATGGCTTTGAAGCTCACATTATGGCTTCCTGAAGTTACACTCTCACATTATGGCTTCCTGAAGTTAAACTCTCACATTATGGCTTCCTGAAGTTAAACTCTCACATTATGGCTTCCTGAAGTTAAACTCTCACATTATGGCTTCCTGAAGTTACACTCTCTCACATTATGGCTTCCTGAAGTAACACTCTCTCACATTATGGCTTCCTGAAGTTACACTCTCTCACATTATGGCTTACTGAAGAAGTTACACTCTCTCACATTATGGCTTCCTGAAGTTACACTCTCTCACATTATGGCTTCCTGAAGTTACACTCTCTCACATTATGGCTTACTGAAGTTACACTCTCTCACATTATGGCTTCCTGAAGTTACACTCTCTCACATTATGGCTTACTGAAGAAGTTGCACTCTCTTACATTATGGCTTACTGAAGTTACACTCTCTCACATTATGGCTTCCTGAAGTTACACTCTCTCACATTATGACTTACTGAAGAAGTTACACTCTCACATCATGGCTTCCTGAAGTTACACTCTCTCACATTATGGCTTCCTGAAGTTACACTCTCTCACATTATGGCTTACTGAAGAAGTTACACTCTCTCACATTATGGCTTCCTGAAGTTAAACTCTCACATTATGGCTTCCTGAAGTTAAACTCTCACATTATGGCTTCCTGAAGTTAAACTCTCACATTATGGCTTCCTGAAGTTAAACTCTCACATTAAGGCTTCCTGAAGTTAAACTCTCACATTATGGCTTCCTGAAGTTACACTCTCTCACGTTATGGCTTACTGAAGTTACACTCTCTCACATTATGGCTTCCTGAAGTTACACTCTCTCACATTATGGCTTACTGAAGAAGTTACACTCTCTCACATTATGGCTTCACTGAAGTTACACTCTCTCACATTATGGCTTCCTGAAGTTACACTCTCTCACATTATGGCTTCCTGAAGTTACACTCTCTCACATTATGGCTTCCTGAAGTTACACTCTCTCACATTATGGCTTCCTGAAGTTACACTCTCTCACATTATGGCTTCCTGAAGTTACACTCTCTCACATTATGGCTTCCTGAAGTTACACTCTCTCACATTATGGCTTACTGAAGAATTGCACTCTCTTACATTATGGCTTACTGAAGTTACACTCTCTCACATTATGGCTTCCTGAAGTTACACTCTCTCACATTATGGCTTACTGAAGTTACACTCTCTCACATTATGGCTTCCTGAAGTTAAACTTACATGGCTTCCTCTCTCACATTATGGCTTCCTGAAGTTACACTCTCTCACATTATGGCTTACTGAAGTTACACTCTCTCACATTATGGCTTCCTGAAGTTACACTCTCTCACATTATGGCTTACTGAAGAAGTTACACTCTCTCACATTATGGCTTCCTGAAGTTACACTCTCTCACATTATGGCTTCCTGAAGTTACACTCTCTCACATTATGGCTTCCTGAAGTTACACTCTCTCACATTATGGCTTCCTGAAGTTACACTCTCTCACATTATGGCTTACTGAAGAAGTTGCAATCTCTTACATTATGGCTTACTGAAGTTACACTCTCTCACATTATGGCTTCCTGAAGTTACACTCTCTCACATTATGACTTACTGAAGAAGTTACACTCTCACATCATGGCTTCCTGAAGTTTCACTCTCTCACATTATGGCTTCCTGAAGTTACACTCTCTCACATTATGGCTTCCTGAAGTTACACTCTCACAATATGGCTTCCTGAAGTTACACTCTCTCACATTATGTCTTCCTAAAGATACACTCTCTCACATTATGGTTTACTGAAGAAGTTGCACTCTCTCACATTATGGCTCACTGAAGTTACACTCTCTCACATTATGGCTTCCTGAAGTTACACTCTCTCACATTATGGCTTACTGAAGAAGTTACACTCTCTCACATTATGGCTTCCTGAAGTTACACTCTCTCACATTATGGCTTCCTGAAGTTACACTCTCACATTATGGCTTCCTGAAGTTAAACTCTCACATTATGGCTTACTGAAGTTACACTCTCTCACATTATGGCTTCCTGAAGTTACACTCTCTCACATTATGACTTACTGAAGAAGTTGCACTCTCTCACATTATGGCTTACTGAAGTTACACTCTCTCACATTATGGCTTCCTGAAGTTACACTCTCTCACATTATGGCTTCCTGAAGTTACACTCTCACATTATAGCTTACTGAAGAAGTTGCACTCTCTTACATTATGGCTTACTGAAGTTACACTCTCTCACATTATGGCTTCCTGAAGTTAAACTCTCACATTATGGCTTCCTGAAGTTAAACTCTCACATTATGGCTTCCTGAAGTTACACTCTCTCACATTATGGCTTACTGAAGTAACACTCTCATATTATGGCTTCCTGAAGTTACACTCTCACAATATGGCTTCCTGAAGTTACACTCTCTCACATTATGTCTTCCTAAAGATACACTCTCTCACATTATGATTTACTGAAGAAGTTACACTCTCACATTATGGCTTCCTGAAGTTTCACTCTGTCACATTATGGCTTCCTGAAGTTACACTCTCTCACATTATGGCTTACTGAAGTTACACTCTCATATTATGGCTTCCTGAAGTTACACTCTCACAATATGGCTTCCTGAAGTTACACTCTCTCACATTATGTCTTCCTAAAGATACACTCTCTCACATTATGGCTTACTGAAGAAGTTGCACTCTCTCACATTATGGCTTCCTGAAGTTACACTCTCTCACATTGTGGCTTCCTGAAGTTACACTCTCTCACATTATGGCTTCCTGAAGTTACACTCTCTCACATTATGGCTTCCTGAAGTTAAACTCTCTCACATTATGGCTTCCTGAAGTTGCACTCTCTCATATTATGGCTTCCTGAAGTTACACTCTCTCACATGGCTTCCTGAAGTTACACTCTCATTATGGCTTCCTGAAGTTACACTCTCTCACATTATGGCTTCCTGAAGTTACACTCTCTCACATTGTGGCTTACTGAAGAAGTTGCACTCTCTCACATTATGGCTTCCTGAAGTTACACTCTCTCACATTATGGCTTCCTGAAGTTACACTCTCTCACATTATGGCTTACTGAAGAAGTTGCACTCTCTCACATTATGGCTTCCTGAAGTTACATTCTCTCACATTATGGCTTCCTGAAGTTAAACTCTCACATTATGGCTTCCTGAAGTTAAACTCTCACATTATGGCTTCCTGAAGTTAAACTCTCACATTATGGCTTCCTGAAGTTACACTCTCTCACGTTATGGCTTACTGAAGTAACACTCTCTCACATTATGGCTTCCTGAAGTTACACTCTCTCACATTGTGGCTTCCTGAAGAAGTTACACTCTGTCACATTATGGCTCACTGAAGTTACACTCTCTCACATTATGGCTTCCTGAAGTTACACTCTCTCACATTATGGCTTCCTGAAGTTACACTCTCTCACATTATGGCTTCCTGAAGTTACACTCTCTCACATTATGGCTTCCTGAAGTTACACTCTCTCACATTATGGCTTCCTGAAGTTACACTCTCTCACATTATGGCTTCCTGAAGTTACACTCTCTCACATTATGGCTTACTGAAGAAGTTGCAATCTCTTACATTATGGCTTACTGAAGTTACACTCTCTCACATTATGGCTTCCTGAAGTTACACTCTCTCACATTATGGCTTACTGAAGAAGTTACACTCTCTCACATTATGGCTTCCTGAAGTTAAACTCTCACATTATGGCTTCCTGAAGTTAAACTCTCACATTATGGCTTCCTGAAGTTACACTCTCTCACATTATGGCTTACTGAAGTAACACTCTCTCACATTATGGCTTCCTGAAGTTACACTCTCTCACATTGTGGCTTCCTGAAGTTACACTCTCTCACATTATGGCTTCCTGAAGTTACACTCTCTCACATTATGGCTTCCTGAAGTTACACTCTCTCACATTATGGCTTCCTGAAGTTACACTCTCTCACATTATGGCTTCCTGAAGTTACACTCTCTCACATTATGGCTTACTGAAGAAGTTGCACTCTCTTACATTATGGCTTACTGAAGTTACACTCTCTCACATTATGGCTTACTGAAGAAGTTGCACTCTCTTACATTATGGCTCACTGAAGTTACACTCTCTCACATTATGGCTTCCTGAAGTTAAACTCTCACATTATGGCTTCCTGAAGTTAAACTCTCACATTATGGCTTCCTGAAGTTACACTCTCTCACATTATGTCTTCCTAAAGATACACTCTCTCACATTATGGCTTACTGAAGAAGTTGCACTCTCTCACATTATGGCTCACTGAAGTTACACTCTCTCACATTATGGCTTCCTGAAGTTACACTCTCTCACATTATGGCTTACTGAAAGTTAGTTGCACTCTCTCACATTATGGCTTCCTGAAGTTACACTCTCTCACATTATGGCTTCCTGAAGTTACTCTCTCACATTATGGCTTCCTGAAGTTAAACTCTCACATTAAGGCTTACTGAAGTTACACTCTCTCACATTATGGCTTCCTGAAGTTACACTCTCTCACATTATGACTTACTGAAGAAGTTGCACTCTCTCACATTATGACTTACTGAAGTTACACTCTCTCACATTGTGACTTCCTGAAGTTACACTCTCTCACATTATGGCTTCCTGAAGTTACACTCTCTCACATTATGGCTTCCTGAAGTTACACTCTCACATTATGGCTTCCTGAAGTTACACTCTCACATTATGGCTTCCTGAAGTTACACTCTCTCACATTATGTCTTCCTAAAGATACACTCTCTCACATTATGATTTACTGAAGAAGTTACACTCTCACATTATGGCTTCCTGAAGTTTCACTCTGTCACATTATGGCTTCCTGAAGTTACACTCTCTCACATTATGGCTTACTGAAGTTACACTCTCATATTATGGCTTCCTGAAGTTACACTCTCACAATATGGCTTCCTGAAGTTACACTCTCTCACATTATGTCTTCCTAAAGATACACTCTCTCACATTATGGCTTACTGAAGAAGTTGCACTCTCTCACATTATGGCTTCCTGAAGTTACACTCTCTCACATTATGGCTTACTGAAGTAACACTCTCTCACATTATGGCTTCCTGAAGTTACTCTCTCACATTATGGCTTTCTGAAGTTATACTCTCTCACATTATGGCTTCCTGAAGTTACAATCTCTCACATTATGGCTTACTGAAGAAGTTACACTCTCTCACATTATGGCTTCCTGAAGTTACACTCTCTCACATTATGGCTTCCTGAAGTTACACTCTCTCACATTATGGCTTCCTGAAGTTACACTCTCTCACATTACACTCTCTCACATTATGGCTTACTGAAGTTACACTCTCTCACATTATGGCTTCCTGAAGTTACACTCTCTCACATTATGGCTTCCTGAAGTTACACTCTCACATTATGGCTTCCTGAAGTTACACTCTCTCACATTATGTCTTCCTAAAGATACACTCTCTCACATTATGGCTTACTGAAGAAGTTGCACTCTCTCACATTATGGCTCACTGAAGTTACACTCTCTCACATTATGGCTTCCTGAAGTTACACTCTCTCACATTATGGCTTCCTGAAGTTACACTCTCTCACATTATGGCTTACTGAAGAAGTTGCACTCTCTCACATTATGGCTTCCTGAAGTTACACTCTCTCACATTATGGCTTCCTGAAGTTACACTCTCTCACATTATGGCTTACTGAAGAAGTTGCACTCTCTCACATTATGGCTTCCTGAAGTTAAACTCTCACATTATGGCTTCCTGAAGTTAAACTCTCACATTATGGCTTCCTGAAGTTATACTCTCTCACATTATGGATTCCTGAAGTTACACTCTCTCACATTGTGGCTTCCTGAAGTTACACTCTCTGACATTATGGCTTCCTGAAGTTAAACTCTCACATTATGGCTTCCTGAAGTTACACTCTCTCACATTATGGCTTTCTGAAGTTACACTCTCTCACATTATGGCTTACTGAAGTTACACTCTCTCACATTATGGCTTCCTGAAGTTACACTCTCTCACATTATGGCTTCCTGAAGTTACACTCTCTCACATTATGGCTTTCTGAAGTTACACTCTCTCACATTATGGCTTTCTGAAGTTACACTCTCTCACATTATGGCTTCCTGAAGTTACACTCTCTCACATTATGACTTACTGAAGAAGTTGCACTCTCTCACATTATGACTTACTGAAGTTACACTCTCTCACATTGTGGCTTCCTGAAGTTACACTCTCTCACATTATGGCTTCCTGAAGTTACACTCTCTCACATTATGGCTTACTGAAGAAGTTGCACTCTCTTACATTATGGCTTACTGAAGTTACACTCTCTCACATTATGGCTTCCTGAAGTTAAACTCTCACATTATGGCTTCCTGAAGTTAAACTCTCACATTATGGCTTCCTGAAGTTACACTCTCTCACATTATGGCTTACTGAAGTAACACTCTCATATTATGGCTTCCTGAAGTTACACTCTCACAATATGGCTTCCTGAAGTTACACTCTCTCACATTATGGCTTACTGAAGTTACACTCTCATATTATGGCTTCCTGAAGTTACATTATGGCTTCCTGAAGTTACACTCTCTCACATTATGTCTTCCTAAAGATACACTCTCTCACATTATGGCTTACTGAAGAAGTTGCACTCTCTCACATTATGGCTCACTGAAGTTACACTCTCTCACATTGTGGCTTCCTGAAGTTACACTCTCTCACATTATGGCTTCCTGAAGTTACACTCTCTCACATTATGGCTTACTGAAGAAGTTGCACTCTCTTACATTATGGCTTACTGAAGTTACACTCTCTCACATTATGGCTTCCTGAAGTTAAACTCTCACATTATGGCTTCCTGAAGTTAAACTCTCACATTATGGCTTCCTGAAGTTACACTCTCTCACATTATGGCTTACTGAAGTAACACTCTCATATTATGGCTTCCTGAAGTTACACTCTCACAATATGGCTTCCTGAAGTTACACTCTCTCACATTATGGCTTACTGAAGTTACACTCTCATATTATGGCTTCCTGAAGTTACACTCTCACAATATGGCTTCCTGAAGTTACACTCTCTCACATTATGTCTTCCTAAAGATACACTCTCTCACATTATGGCTTACTGAAGAAGTTGCACTCTCTCACATTATGGCTCACTGAAGTTACACTCTCTCACATTATGGCTTCCTGAAGTTACACTCTCTCACATTATGGCTTCCTGAAGTTACACTCTCTCACATTATGGCTTACTGAAGTTACACTCTCATATTATGGCTTCCTGAAGTTACACTCTCACAATATGGCTTCCTGAAGTTACACTCTCTCACATTATGTCTTCCTAAAGATACACTCTCTCACATTATGGCTTACTGAAGAAGTTGCACTCTCTCACATTATGGCTCACTGAAGTTACACTCTCTCACATTATGGCTTCCTGAAGTTACACTCTCTCACATTATGGCTTCCTGAAGTTACACTCTCTCACATTATGGCTTACTGAAGAAGTTGCACTCTCTCACATTATGGCTTCCTGAAGTTACACTCTCTCACATTATGGCTTCCTGAAGTTACACTCTCTCACATTATGGCTTCCTGAAGTTAAACTCTCACATTATGGCTTCCTGAAGTTAAACTCTCACATTATGGCTTCCTGAAGTTAAACTCTCACATTATGGCTTCCTGAAGTTACACTCTCTCACATTATGGCTTACTGAAGTAACACTCTCTCACATTATGGCTTCCTGAAGTTACTCTCTCACATTATGGCTTTCTGAAGTTACACTCTCTCACATTATGGCTTCCTGAAGTTACACTCTCTCACATTATGGCTTACTGAAGAAGTTACACTCTCTCACATTATGGCTTCCTGAAGTTACACTCTCTCACATTATGGCTTCCTGAAGTTAAACTCTCACATTATGGCTTCCTGAAGTTAAACTCTCACATTATGGCTTCCTGAAGTTAAACTCTCACATTATGGCTTCCTGAAGTTACACTCTCTCACATTATGGCTTCCTGAAGTTACACTCTCTCACATTATGGCTTACTGAAGAAGTTGCACTCTCTTACATTATGGCTTACTGAAGTTACACTCTCTCACATTATGGCTTACTGAAGTTACACTCTCTCACATTATGGCTTCCTAAAGATACACTCTCTCACATTATGGCTTACTGAAGAAGTTACACTCTCTCACATTATGGCTTCCTGAAGTTACACTCTCTCACATTGTGGCTTCCTGAAGTTACACTCTCTCACATTATGGCTTCCTGAAGTTACACTCTCTCACATTATGGCTTCCTGAAGTTACACTCTCTCACATTATGGCTTCCTGAAGTTACACTCTCTCACATTATGGCTTCCTGAAGTTACACTCTCTCACATTATGGCTTCCTGAAGTTACACTCTCTCACATTATGGCTTCCTGAAGTTACACTCTCTCACATTATGGCTTCCTGAAGTTACACTCTCTCACATTATGGCTTACTGAAGAAGTTACACTCTCTCACATTATGGCTTCCTGAAGTTACACTCTCTCACATTATGGCTTCCTGAAGTTACACTCTCTCACATTATGGCTTACTGAAGTTACACTCTCTCACATTATGGCTTCCTGAAGTTAAACTCTCACATTATGGCTTCCTGAAGTTAAACTCTCACATTATGGCTTCCTGAAGTTACTCTCACATTATGGCTTCCTGAAGTTACACTCTCTCACATTATGGCTTACTGTTACACTCTCTCAGTTATGGCTTACTGAAGTTACACTCTCTCACATTATGGCTTCCTGAAGTTACACTCTCTCACATTATGGCTTCCTGAAGAAGTTACACTCTCTCACATTATGGCTCCTGAAGTTACACTCTCTCACATTATGGCTTCCTGAAGTTACACTCACATTATGGCTTCCTGAAGTTACACTCTCTCACATTATGGCTTCCTGAAGTTACACTCTCTCACATTATGGCTTCCTGAAGTTACACTCTCACATTATGGCTTCCTGAAGTTACACTCTCTCACATTATGGCTTCCTGAAGTTACACTCTCTCACATTATGGCTTACTGGCATCTCTTACATTATGGCTTACTGAAGTTACACTCTCTCACATTATGGCTTCCTGAAGTTACACTCTCTCACATTATGGCTTACTGAAGTTACACTCTCTCACATTATGGCTTCCTGAAGTTACACTCTCTCACATTATGGCTTCCTGAAGTTACACTCTCACATTATGGCTTCCTGAAGTTACACTCTCTCACATTATGGCTTACTGAAGTTACACTCTCTCACATTATGGCTTCCTGAAGTTACACTCTCTCACATTATGGCTTCCTGAAGTTACACTCTCTCACATTATGGCTTACTGAAGTTACACTCTCTCACATTATGGCTTCCTGAAGTTACACTCTATGGCTTCACCTGAAGTTACACTCTCTCACATTATGGCTTCCTGAAGTTACACTCTCTCACATTATGGCTTACTGAAGTTGCACTCTCTCACATTATGGCTTACTGAAGTTACACTCTCTCACATTATGGCTTCCTGAAGTTACACTCTCTCACATTATGGCTTCCTGAAGTTACACTCTCTCACATTATGGCTTCCTGAAGTTACACTCTCTCACATTATGGCTTACACTCTCACATTATGGCTTCCTGAAGTTACACTCTCTCACATTATGGCTTCCTGAAGTTACACTCTCTCACATTATGGCTTCCTGAAGTTACACTCTCTCACATTATGGCTTACTGAAGTTACACTCTCTCACATTATGGCTTACTGAAGTTACACTCTCTCACATTATGGCTTCCTGAAGTTACATGGCTCTCACATTATGGACTTACTGAAGAAGTTACACTCTCTCACATTATGGCTTCCTGAAGTTACACTCTCACATTATGGCTTCCTGAAGTTACACTCTCTCACATTATGGCTTCCTGAAGTTACACTCTCTCACATTATGGCTTACTGAAGAAGTTACACTCTCTCACATTATGGCTTACAGTTACATCACATTACTGAAGTTACACTCTCTCACATTATGGCTTCCTGAAGTTACACTCTCTCACATTATGGCTTCCTGAAGTTACACTCTCTCACATTATGGCTTACTGAAGTTACACTCTCTCACATTATGGCTTTGAAGTTACACTCTCACATTATGGCTTCCTGAAGTTACACTCTCTCACATTATGGCTTACTGAAGTTACACTCTCTCACATTATGGCTTCCTGAAGTTTACACTCTCACATTATGGCTTCCTGAAGTTACACTCTCTCACATTATGGCTTACTGAAGTTACACTCTCTCACATTATGGCTTACTGAAGAAGTTGCACTCTCTCACATTATGGCTTTACTGAAGTTACACTCTCTCACATTATGGCTTCCTGAAGTTACACTCTCTCACATTATGGCTTCCTGAAAGTTACACTCTCTCACATTATGGCTTACTGAAAGTTACACTCTCTCACATTATGGCTTCCTGAAGTTACACTCTCTCACATTATGGCTTCCTGAAGTTACACTCTCACATTATGGCTTCCTGAAGTTACACTCTCTCACATTATGGCTTCCTGAAGTTACACTCTCTCACATTATGGCTTACTGAAGTTACTCTCTCACATTATATGAAGTTACACTCTCTCACATTATGGCTTCCTGAAGTTACACTCTCTCACATTATGGCTTACTGAAGTTACACTCTCACATTATGGCTTCCTGAAGTTATACTCTCACATTATGGCTTCCTGAAGTTACACACTCTCACATTATGGCTTCCTGAAGTTACACTCTCTCACATTATGGCTTACTGAAGAAGTTGCACTCTCTCACATTATGGCTTCCTGAAGTTACACTCTCTCACATTATGGCTTCCTGAAGTTACACTCTCTCACATTATGGCTTCCTGAAGTTACACTCTCTCACATTATGGCTTCCTGAAGTTACACTCTCACATTATGGCTTCCTGAAGTTACACTCTCTCACATTATGGCTTCCTGAAGTTACACTCTCTCACATTATGTCTTCCTAAAGATACACTCTCTCACATTATGGCTTACTGAAGAAGTTGCACTCTCTTACATTATGGCTCCCTGAAGTTACACTCTCACATTATGGCTTCCTGAAGTTACACTCTCTCACATTATGGCTTCCTGAAGTTACACTCTCTCACATTGTGGCTTACTGAAGTTACACTCTCTCACATTATGGCTTCCTGAAGTTACACTCTCTCACATTATGGCTTCCTGAAGTTACACTCTCTCACATTATGGCTTCCTGAAGTTAAACTCTCACATTATGGCTTCCTGAAGTTAACTCTCACATTATGGCTTCCTGAAGTTAAACTCTCACATTATGGCTTCCTGAAGTTCACTCTCTCACATTATGGCTTACTGAAGAAGTTGCACTCTCTCACATTATGGCTTCACTGAAGTTACACTCTCTCACATTATGGCTTCCTGAAGTTACACTCTCTCACATTATGGCTTCCTGAAGTTACACTCTCTCACATTATGGCTTACTGAAGAAGTTGCACTCTCACATTATGGCTTACTGAAGTTACACTCTCTCACATTATGGCTTCCTGAAGTTAAACTCTCACATTATGGCTTCCTGAAGTTAAACTCTCACATTATGGCTTCCTGAAGTTACACTCTCTCACATTATGGCTTACTTAACACTCTCATATTATGGCTTCCTGAAGTTACACTCTCACATATGGCTTCCTGAAGTTACACTCTCTCACATTATGGCTTACTGAAGTTACACTCTCACATTATGGCTTCCTGAAGTTACACTCTCACATTATGGCTTCCTGAAGTTACACTCTCTCACATTATGTCTTCCTAAAGATACACTCTCTCACATTATGGCTTACTGAAGAAGTTGCACTCTCTCACATTATGGCTCACTGAAGTTACACTCTCTCACATTATGGCTTCCTGAAGTTACACTCTCTCACATTATGGCTTCCTGAAGTTACACTCTCTCACATTATGGCTTACTGAAGAAGTTGCACTCTCTTACATTATGGCTTACTGAAGTTACACTCTCTCACATTATGGCTTCCTGAAGTTAAACTCTCACATTATGGCTTCCTGAAGTTAAACTCTCACATTATGGCTTCCTGAAGTTACACTCTCTCACATTATGGCTTCCTGAAGTTACACTCTCACATTATGGCTTCCTGAAGTTACACTCTCTCACATTATGGCTTCCTGAAGTTACACTCTCTCACATTATGGCTTACTGAAGTTACACTCTCATATTATGGCTTCCTGAAGTTACACTCTCACAATATGGCTTCCTGAAGTTACACTCTCTCACATTATGTCTTCCTAAAGATACACTCTCTCACATTATGGCTTACTGAAGAAGTTGCACTCTCTCACATTATGGCTCACTGAAGTTACACTCTCTCACATTATGGCTTACTGAAGTTACACTCTCATATTATGGCTTCCTGAAGTTACACTCTCACATTATGGCTTCCTGAAGTTACACTCTCTCACATTATGGCTTCCTGAAGTTACACTCTCTCACATTATGGCTTCCTGAAGTTACACTCTCTCACATTATGTCTTCCTAAAGATACACTCTCTCACATTATGGCTTACTGAAGAAGTTGCACTCTCTTACATTATGGCTCACTGAAGTTACACTCTCTCACATTATGGCTTCCTGAAGTTACACTCTCTCACATTATGGCTTCCTGAAGTTACACTCTCTCACATTATGGCTTACTGAAGAAGTTGCACTCTCTCACATTATGGCTTCCTGAAGTTACACTCTCTCACATTATGGCTTCCTGAAGTTACACTCTCTCACATTATGGCTTCCTGAAGTTACACTCTCTCACATTATGGCTGAAATTTACACTCTCTCCACATTACCTGAAGTTGCACTCTCTTACATTATGGCTTCCTGAAGTTAAACTCTCACATTATGGCTTCCTGAAGTTACACTCTCTCACATTATGGCTTACTGAAGTAACACTCTCTCACATTATGGCTTCCTGAAGTTACTCTCTCACATTATGGCTTTCTGAAGTTACACTCTCTCACATTATGGCTTCCTGAAGTTACACTCTCTCACATTATGGCTTACTGAAGAAGTTACACTCTCTCACATTATGGCTTCCTGAAGTTAAACTCTCACATTATGGCTTCCTGATGAAGTTCACTGGCTTCTCAGTTAAACTTACATTATGGCTTCCTGAAGTTACACTCTCACATTATGGCTTCCTGAAGTTAAACTCTCTCACATTATGGCTTCCTGAAGTTACACTCTCTCATTATCTTCACATTATGGCTTACTGAAGAAGTTGCACTCTCTTACATTATGGCTTACTGAAGTTACACTCTCTCACATTATGGCTTACTGAAGTTACACTCTCTCACATTATGGCTTACTGAAGTTACACTCTCTCACATTATGGCTTACTGAAGTTACACTCTCTCACATTATGGCTTCCTGAAGTTACACTCTCTCACATTATGACTTACTGAAGAAGTTACACTCTCACATCATGGCTTCCTGAAGTTATACTCTCTCACATTATGGCTTACTGAAGAAGTTGCACTCTCTCACATTATGACTTACTGAAGAAGTTACACTCTCACATTATGGCTTCCTGAAGTTAAACTCTCACATTATGGCTTCCTGAAGTTATACTCTCTCACATTGTGGCTTCCTGAAGTTACACTCTCACATTATGGCTTCTTGAAGTTACACTCTCTCACATTATGGCTTACTGAAGAAGTTACACTCTCACATTATGGCTTCCTGAAGTTAAACTCTCACATTATGGCTTCCTGAAGTTACACTCTCTCACATTATGGCTTACTGAAGTTACACTCTCTCACAATATGGCTTTCTGAAGTTACACTCTCTCACATTATGGCTTCCTGAAGTTACACTCTCTCACATTATGGCTTCCTGAAGTTACACTCTCTCACATTATGGCTTACTGAAGTTACACTCTCTCACATTATGGCTTCCTGAAGTTACACTCTCTCACATTATGACTTACTGAAGAAGTTACACTCTCACATCATGGCTTCCTGAAGTTTACTCTCTCACATTATGGCTAACTGAAGAAGTTGTATTCTCTCACATTGTGGCTAACTGAAGAAGTTGCACTCTCTCACATTATGACTTACTGAAGAAGTTGCACTCTCACATTATGGCTTCCTGAAGTTATACTCTCTCACATTGTGGCTTCCTGAAGTTACACTCTGTCACGTTATGGCTTCCTGAAGTTACACATTCTCACATTATGGCTTCCTGAAGTTACACTCTCTCACATTATGGCTTCCTGAAGTTACACTCTCTCACATTATGGCTTACTGAAGAAGTTGCACTCTCTTACATTATGGCTTCCTAAATTTACACTCTCTCACATTATGGCCTACTGAAGGTACACTCTCTCACATTATTCGTTACTGAAGAAGTTACACTCTCTCACATTATGGCCTACTGAAGGTACACTCTCTCACATTATTCGTTACTGAAGAAGTTACACTCTCTCACATTATGGCTTACTGAAGTTACACTCTCTCACATTATGGCTTCCTGAAGTTGCACTCTCTCACGTTATGGCTTCCTGAAGTTACACTCTCTCACGTTATGGCTTCCTGAAGTTACACTCTCTCACATTATGGCTTCCTGAAGTTACACTCTCTCACATTATGGCTTCCTGAAGTTACACTGTCTCACATTATGGCTTCCTGAAGTTACACTCTCTCACATTATGGCTTACTGAAGTTACACTCTCTCACATTATGGCTTCCTGAAGTTACACTCTTACATTATGTCTTACTGAGGTTATACTTTCTCAAATTATGGCTTCCTGAAGAAGTAACACACTTCCATCTATACATTCTCTTTGTGTTAGAGTCAAGGGCTCGTGATTATATTCACATTGAATTATATCTACACTGAACAAAAATTTAAATGCAACATTTAAAGTGTTGGAATCATGTTTCATGAGCTGAAATAAAGGGACAACAAACACAATAGCATTTTATCTACGTCAATTTGAATGCACAGAGATACCGTGAGGAGATCCTGAAGCCCATTGTCGTGCCATTCTTCCGCCACCATCACCTCATGTCTCAGCATGATAATACGGCCCCATTCTCAAAGGATCTGTACACAATTCATGGGAGCTGAAAATGTCCCAGTTCTTCCATAGCCTGCATAGTCACCAGACATGTCACCCATTGAGCATGTTAAGGATGCTCTGGATCGACTTGTATGACAGCGTGTTCCCGTTCCCGCCAATATCCAGTAACTTCGCACAGCCATTAAAGAGATGTGGGACAGCATTCCACAGGCCATAATCAATAGCCTGATCAACTCTATGCGAATGAGATGTGTCGCCCTGCATGAGGCAAGTGGTGGTCACACCAGATACTGACTGGTTTTCAGATCCAAACCCAACAGATCTGTATTCCCAGTCATGTGAAATCCATAGATTAGGGCCTAATTAATTCATTTCAATTGACTGATTTCCTTATATGAACTGTAACTCAGTAAAATATTTCAAATTGTTGCATGTTGTGTTTATATTTTTGTTCAGTATATAACACCTTGTTGTTCAAACCATCTGTGCTGTGGCAAATTGCTTTTAATACTCTATTCAAACTAAAGCAACACGGCCTTCATCCTAAATGGCACCCTACTCCCTTTATAGTGCACTACTTTTGAACAGACTGTTCTACAAGATACTCTCCTTTACTCACTCGTTCGTGGGTGTCTGTGTGTTGTATGTGTGCGCGTTTGTGCATGTGTGTGATTGCGATGATTTCGTTTTTATCCCTTTGATAAACTGGGATAAGCTGAGAAACACATCTTCTTAGCTCAGTACATTCATATTCATCAACAAAGTAATGTTGACAATGTCTGACTCAAATATGCTCAACTGTGCTACAAGAAAAGAATGTTATTTATGACTGAGAAGGGCCCTTTGGCATGATTAGACCTTTTTAAATGGTCATTGTTAGAAACAGTATAATAATGTCTTTCTTTCTTTCCTCCCCTCCAGTATCTTGTTTGCAGACATCGTGGGGTTTACCAGTCTGGCGTCTCAGTGTACTGCCCAGGAACTGGTCAAACTGCTCAACGAACTCTTCGGGAAGTTTGACGAGCTGGCCACAGTGAGTCCCTCCATCCTATTGGTCCCCTAACCTCAGTGTGTGTGTGTGTGTGTGTGTGTATGTGTGTGTATGTATATGTGTGTGTGTGTGTGTGTGTGTGTGTGTGTGTGTGTGTGTGTGTGTGTGTGTGTGTGTGTGTGTGTGTATGTGTGTGTGTGTGTGTGTGTGTATGTGTGTGTGTGTGTGTGTGTGTGTGTGTGTGTGTGTGTGTGTGTGTGTGTGTGTGTGTGTGTGTGTGTGTGTGTGTCCACGTCCATGCATGTCTGAGGACGTCGGGAGATGATGTGGAAATGTGCCACTAGGGGCAACAGTGAGCACTGATGCCTTCAACTAGGTTTTGGTCTTTGATTCCAAAGGTTGCAAGTTTGAATCCAGCGATATAAAGTTTTTTTTAATCATTTTGTTTTAAGCCTATCCCAAACTTTAACCCTTACCTTAACCATTCGGAGTTAATGCCTAAACGTAAGATTTTGGAGTTATTGTCTGAACTTAACCCTAACCTTACACACTTAGAAATGTTACGTTTTGAACAACTTCGAAATTTGACATTTGAGAAACATGGATGAAGGTCTAATTCTGACATGAGACTGTGAGAGCTGGTAGGTGTGGCTGGTAGGAAGGAGGTAGAGGCTGTTATCTGTGGCACATGCATTATTAATATGATTACAGTAGTCTGGCAGTAGAAAGCTTATCATGCTCCTAATTTGCATTACCAGGCCACAGCTCTAGACAGGCTTCACCCTACAGATACACATACATTAGAGCATATACAGTGCCTTGCAAAAGTATTCGGCCCCCTTGAACTTTGCGACCTTTTGCCACATTTCAGGCTTCAAACATAAAGATATAAAACTGTATTTTTTTGTGAAGAATCAACAACAAGTGGGACACAATCATGAAGTGGAACGACATTTATTGGATATTTCAAACTTTTTTAACAAATCAAAAAAGAAAAATTGGGCGTGCAAAATTATTCAGCCCCTTTACTTTCAGTGCAGCAAACTCTCTCCAGAAGTTCAGTGAGGATCTCTGAATGATCCAATGTTGACCTAAATGACTAATGATGATAAATACAATCCACCTGTGTGTAATCAAGTCTCCGTATAAATGCACCTGCACTGTGATAGTCTCAGAGGTCCGTTAAAAGCGCAGAGAGCATCATGAAGAACAAGGAACACACCAGGCAGGTCCGAGATACTGTTGTGAAGAAGTTTAAAGCCGGATTTGGACACAAAAAGATTTCCCAAGCTTTAAACATCCCAAGGAGCACTGTGCAAGTGATAATATTGAAATGGAAGGAGTATCAGACCGCTGCAAATCTACCAAGACCTGGCCGTCCCTCTAAACTTTCAGCTCATACAAGGAGAAGACTGATCAGAGATGCAGCCAAGAGGCCCATGATCACTCTGGATGAACTGCAGAGATCTACAGCTGAGGTGGGAGACTCTGTCCATAGGACAACAATCAGTCGTATATTGCACAAATCTGGCCTTTATGGAAGAGTGACAAGAAGAAAGCCATTTCTTAAAGATATCCATAAAAAGTGTTGTTTAAAGTTTGCCACAAGCCACCTGGGAGACACACCAAACATGTGGAAGAAGGTGCTCTGGTCAGATGAAACCAAAATTGAACTTTTTGGCAACAATGCAAAACGTTATGTTTGGCATAAAAGCAACACAGCACATCACCCTGAACACACCATCCCCACTGTCAAACATGGTGGTGGCAGCATCATGGTTTGGGCCTGCTTTTCTTCAGCAGGGACAGGGAAGATGGTTCAAATTGATGGGAAGATGGATGGAGCCAAATACAGAACCATTCTGGAAGAAAACCTGATGGAGTCTGCAAAAGACCTGAGACTGGGACGGAGATTTGTCTTCCAACAAGACAATGATCCAAAACATGAAGCAAAATCTACAATGGAATGGTTCAAAAATAAACATATCCAGGTGTTAGAATGGCCAAGTCAAAGTCCAGACCTGAATCCAATCGAGAATCTGTGGAAAGAACTGAAAACTGCTGTTCACAAATGCTCTCCATCCAATCTCACTGAGCTCGAGCTGTTTTGCAAGGAGGAATGGGAAATAATTTCAGTCTCTCGATGTGCAAAACTGATAGAGACATACCCCAAGCGACTTACAGCTGTAATCGCAGCAAAAGGTGGCGCTACAAAGTATTAACTTAAGGGGGCTGAATAATTTTGCACGCCCAATTTTTCAGTTTTTGATATCCAATAAATGTCGTTCCACTTCATGATTGTGTCCCACTTGTTGTTGATTCTTCACAAAAAAATACAGTTTCATATCTTTATGTTTGAAGCCTGAAATGTGGCAAAAGGTCGCAAAGTTCAAGGGGGCCGAAGACTTTCGCAAGGCACTGTATCTCCCTGTCTCTCTCTCTCTCTTTCACTCTCTCTTTCTCTCTCTTTCACTCTCTCTCTCTCTCTCTCTCTCTCTCTTTCTCTCTCTCTCTCTCTCTCTCTCTCTCTCTCTCTCTCTCTCTCTCTCTGTGTGTCTTTCTCTCACACTGAGCTACACCCCACAGCTACAGTATTAGATATCCTGTTTATTTAAAATGTTACTGTGACTCAGCATGTGTGTGTTTGCAAGAGGAAAATTATGCCGTACTGTACGAAATACAATATGTAAATCCACTCAAAGATGGATGCACATGCGCAAGCATGCCTCCTTCATTTCCTCCACCTCATTTTCTCTTTCCTTCCTATGTCTCTAGAAATCTATTTTACTCACCATTTTTCCATATCTCACGCTCCAATTCTGTTCTTTCGGATGATCCCTCTATCTCTCTCGCTCTAATTCTCTCTGCTCCTTGACCTTCTCCTCCCCTCCCTTCTTTCATCCCTCTCTCTCTCATCCACTCTGTCCCTCAGGCCTTGTATCATTCTGCCGATCGATACATTCCTTGACATAATAAGGTAGGAAAGTAAATTGAAGATCCATCTCTCTTGTTCTTTCAGTCATTTTCTCTCTCTTTTCCTTTTATTTCATTCTCTCTGTCTCTGGCAGGTATCCTCCACCAGCTCTCTATTATAGAGGAACAGGAGGAGTATAACTGAGTAGTAGAAACCCCTAGAACACGAAAATATATTCAAACACACTCAAACCAGTCTTTGTCAACTATAAGGGTTGAATCCCAAAGTTTTTACTAATAAGGAAAGCAAAGCTTCTTTTATGTCTTAAAGCACATGGAGAGCAAAGCTTATTTTATGTCTTAAAGCACGAGGAGAGCAAAGCTTATTTTATGTCTTCCTGTCTCTATGCTACCACACTTTATGAGCATATCTCTTGAAACTACTAACGCATGCACGCACGCTACACATGCATGTCACACACACACACACACACACACACACACACACACACACACACACACACACACATGGCTATGTCACATGATTAGCATTATCCCCTCTTGAGTCTGAAACGGTGTCTCAGCAATCAGCTTAACTTGGAGAGAGAGATGGGGGTGAGAGAGAGAGTGAAAGAATATAAAGGGAGAGAGAGAGGGAGAGAGGGAGGGAGAGATGGAAGAGAGAAAAATAATATAGAGGGAGAGAGAGACAGAGTGAGAAAAGGGAGAGAACAAGATTGAGATATACAGAGAGAGAACAAGAGAGAGGGAGCGGGAGAGAAAGAGAAAGAGAGGGAAGAAGAAGAAGAGATAAAGAGGTAGAGTATATTTCTAAGTAAGTTTCTATCTAGCGTTGAGACTGTCAGGTTGATATTTTTGCTGGGCTACTTTAAAGAATGAAGGATGGAGGATGAAAGGAATGCAGAGATTTAAACAGAGGATAAAATACACGGAGAGAATGAATTAAGAGATTAAGAGGGAGGTCACTCAGTGTAATGCTTTACATCCACATAACATTTCCTACACATTAGTTTAGTACCAAATGGCACCCTATTCTATTGATAGTGGCGCTAGGTAGCCTAGAGCGTTGGGCCAGCCTAGAGCGTTGGGCCATTAACCGAAAGGTAAAAATCTGTCATTCTGTCCCTGAGCAGTTAATCCACTGTTCCCCGGACACCGAAGATGTGGATGTCGATAATGGCATCCGCCCCCACCACTCTGATATAGGGGGGTTGGGTTAAATGCGGAAGACGCATTTCAGTTGAATGCATTAAGTTGTACAACTGACTAGGTCTTTCCCTTACTGTTGACCAGGGCTCTAAGGGAGATAGAGAGTAGTGATCAAAAGTAGTGCACTATATGTTAAGTTCATGTTTTAAGTATCCCTATATTTCTGTTATTCCGGTAGTATCACTTTGTTATTAGTACTCCTGCGCAGTAGTCTCACTGTTGGTGGACCTGGCCTGAGCGCTATAGCAACCATATATTGTGGAAATATGGTTTGATAAATGTTGTTAAACTGGAACCTAGTTGTTTTGTCATTTTAAGTTAACACTACAGTATATAGGGAATAGGGGGCCATTTGGGATGCAGAAATGAGACATACAGTTGAAGTCGGAAGTTTACATACACTAAGGTTGGAGACATTCAAAATAATTTTTCTACCACTCCACAAATGTCTTGTTAGGACAAAAGTCGGTTAGGACATCTACTTTGTGCACGATACAAGTCATTTTTCCAACAATTGTTTACAGACAGATTATTTCACTTATAATTCACTGTATCACAATTCCAGTGGGTCAGAAGTTTACATACACTAATTTGACTGTGCCTTTAAACAGCTTGGGAAATTCCAGAAAATGATGTCATGGCTTTAGAAGCTTCTGATAGGCTAATTGACATAATTTGAGTCAATTGGAGGTGTACCTGTGGATGTATTTCAAGGCCTACCTTCAAACTCAGTGCCTCTTTGCTTGACATCATGGGAAAATCAAAAGAAATCAGCCAAGACCTCAAAAAAACAATTGTAGAACTTCACAAGTCTGATTCATCCTTGGGAGCAATTTCCAAACGCCTGAAGGTACCACATTCATCTGTTCAAACGATAGTTCCGCAAGTATAAACACCATGGGACCACGCAGCCGTCATACCGCTCAGGAAGGAGATGCGTTCGGTCTCCTAGAGATGAACGTACTTTGGTGCGAAAATAGCAAATCAATCCCAGAACAACAGCAAAGGACCCTGTGAAGATGCTGGAGGAAACAGCTACAAAAGTATCTATGTCCACAGTAAAACGAGTCCTATATTGACATAACCTGAAAGGCCGCTCAGCAAGGAAGAAGCCACTGCTCCAAAACCGCCATAAAAAAGCCAGACTACGGTTTGCAACTGCACATGGGGACAAAGATCGTACTTTTCTGGTCTGTTGAAACAAAAATATAACTTTTTGGCCATAATAACCATCGTTATGCCTGGAGGAAAAAGATGGAGCAAGCCGAAGAACACCATCCCAACCGTGAAACATGGGGGTGGCAGCATCATGTTGTGGGGTGTTTGCTTGCAGGAGGGACTGGTGCACTTCACAAAATAGATGACCTCATGAGGTTGGAAAATCATGTGGATATATTGAAGCAACATCTCAAGACATCAGTCAGGAAGTTAAAGCTTGGTCGCAAATGGGTCTTCCAAATGGACAATGATCCCAAGCATACTTCCGAATTTGTGGTAAAATGGCTTAAGGACAGCAAAGTCAAGGTATTGGAGTGGCCATCACAAAGCCCTGACCTCAATCCCATAGAAAATTTGTGGGCAGAACTGAAAAAGCATGTGCGAGCAAGGAGGCCTACAAACCTGACTCAGTTACACCAGCTCTGTCAGGGAGTATATGTAGACATCTGACCCACTGGGAATGTGATGAAAGAAATAAAAGCTGAAATAAATCCTTCTCTCTACTATTTTACATTTTACATTCTTAAAATAAAGTGGTGATCCTTACTGACCTAAGACAGGACACTTTTACTGTCAGGAATAGTGAAAAACTGAGTTTAAATGTATTTGGCTAAGGTGTATGTAAACATCCGACTTCAACTGTATATGGGTGACAGTAGTGCCCTACACTAGATGTGGAGGACATAACTGCAGTGCAGTTTCTGTCTATGAATCAGTTATGGATTTTGATATAAGAAAGTCAATATAGAAGAAATTCAATGAGGGTTTTTGTGTGTGAGTATGTGTGTGTCCGAGTGTGCGTGTCATGTGTGTGTGCATGTGTGTGTGTGTGTGTATGTGCATGTGTGCGCGCATGTGTGTGTGTGTGTGTGTGTGTGTGTGTGTGTGTATGTGCATGTGTGCGTGTGTGTGTTTGTGCATGTATGTGCGCATGTGTGTATGCATCTGCGCATGTGCTGTGTGTGTTTTGTGTAGTTGCAGCTGTGGCCTAATTGAGATTTATACCCTGTCGTGTTTGGCCAACAGGCAAGGGGAAATTCACTGCTCCAACCGGGTCTGTCACAGCAGCTAAGCCTGTCTGACTTCTTTACGTGACACACACACACACACACTACACACACACACACACATGCACACATGCACTCTGCTTTGCTCTAGGATAATGATCCAGGTTGTGATTTCTCATATCCTTCCTCCTACGCCGGAATTTTTCTGCTCCTGGGAGCAGAAAACCGGAGCTCCCCGTCTCCTCTCATCTCATCTCCGCCTCTCACTGCACTTGCCATGCATCTCTCCCCTGTGTGTGAGCTTGTGTGTTTGTGTGTGTGTGTGTGTGTGAAGGTTGGTGCCTTCAGCCTAATTATTGTATGTCTACCCTTACGTGTCTCTGATGTGCTGATGTGTGATATGGTGCTAACTGGAAATAACAGTGTTTTCTGGTTAGGTTTTTGTGTACCTGTGTACCTGTGTGTGTACGGTTCTGTCTGTGGTTGTGTATGTGCGTCAACAGTAGGTGTGTGTTTTAGTGTGTGTTCTTGTGAATGTGTACGTGCATCTCCATGTGTCTGTGTGTGTCTTTATATCTCTGTCTGTGTGTATTTGTGTGTGTGTGTTGTTGATGCTGGTGAATTTGTGCTCTGTGACAAATAACTAATCTCTGTGGGAATGTGTGGGAGGGATTCTACTTCAAGAGCATGTCGGAGCTATTAGAGTTAGCCTGAAACACGCACACACACACACACGCATGCACGCACGAACACACGCACACACACACACACACACACTGAATATCTCTGATATTCTACATTCACATATTGAGTCCTACTCATTATTTCCAGACACACAGTAGAAACGATTGGGTCTCATTCAATCAAATCCTGTAACCTGATTTCCTAGTCATCATAACCCTGGTTACAATAATGTACATTCATATAGCTGTCAGGTTTTGACAGGCAAAATGGTTTCTTCGCCATTCGGACAGTTCTTGGAACGTAGTTTTTCTTTTTTTATGATTGCGGATAATCTGTACGAATATGTTTTTCCTGTTGTCTTTCCTGCCTTGTTAGAGCAGCCAAATACTTCACACAAATTGACCTACAGTATTGTGATGAATCTTTGTATTTGTCTTTGTCAGGTTGCACAGCTGAACGCTCAATGCTGGAAACACTCAGCTACTCGGTTTGTTGCTTTTGACAAAAAAAAAAGTACTGTTTTTTTGCATGAATTCCGCGATGCGGTTAGCTTTCAACATCTAGGACTGTTATTTGTTGTCCTCGAAATCCCACTTAATAGACAGTTTGAAGCCTGCTTGACAGAGACGCTAACCTTAGCTAGCTAGCTAAGCTAAGCTGCTAGCCATCATCGAAGGATTTTCCGAAACTTGGAACGCCTCTTCCCATGCAGGCCTCCCCATTCAGAGGAAGAGGCCAATGCTTCCTGCCATGACCGACCCAGCAGACTCAGACCAGTTCCACAACGCTGTCCCTCTGCAAGGAGCCACCATTGGACAACACAAGGAGTTACTGCAATGTCTTATGTAGAGACTCCATACCCTTGCAGAACGCCATGACCAGGCGTTTCCCCACTGGGAAGCAGGTCACACACGTAATCTCCCAGCCTACCCCACTGGCCGAGCTGGGCATCCCTACTCAGCCCCTCTCCATTCCCATGGATGTTAAAGTGCTGGACGGACGCTCTATAGGCCAGGTCACTCACAATACCACTCCCATCAACCTACGAGTGTCAGGGAACCACAGCGAGAAAATCCAATTTGTACTGATTAAGTCTCTTCAGGTTACGGTGGTATTGGGATTCTCTTGGCTCCAGCGACACAATCCTATCATTGACTGGACTGCTGGTGACATTATGGGTTGGAGCCCGTTCTTCCACGCCCATTGTCTGAAGTCAGCGCATCCTGCCCCGGGATGTTTTCCTGTGGGCTCGGAAGTTACCCCGGACCTCTCTGCCATTTCCGCGAAGTACCAAGAACTCTGGGAGGTGTTCAGTAAGGCCCAAGCCACTTCGCTTCCGCCGCACCGACCCTATGACTGCGGGATTGACCTTCTCCCAGGCACCACTCTGTCCCAGGGACGACTGTACTCTTTGTCGGCTCCGGAGACCAAGGCTATGGAAACCTACATTGAGGACTGTCTAGCTGCAGGGTTCATCCATACTTCTGCCTCCCCCACCGGTGCAGGGTTCTTCTTTGTGGAGAAGGAAGACAAAACCCTGCATCCGTGCATTGACTACCGGGGCAACATCATGGTGACGAACCGCTACGCGCTACCCTCAACTCCTCTGCCTTCGAGTCGCTCCAGGGGTCCACCGTGTTCTCCAAGCTGGCCCTACAGAACGATGAGTGGAAGACTGTCTTCAACACAGCCAGCGGTCACTATGAGTATCTGGTCATACCATTTTGCCTTACCAATGCCCCAGCTGTGTTCCAGGCTCTTGTTAATGATGATCTCCGCGACTTGTTGAACCGGTTCATCTTCGTCTACCTCGATGACTTCCTCGTCTTCTCCCGCTTCACCCAAGAACACATGCTCCACGTCCGACAGGTTCTCCAATACCTCCTGGAGAACCAGCTTTCTGTAAAAGCGGAGAAGTGCAAATTCCATCACTCCACCATCCCCTTCCTGGGTTACATCATCGCTGCAGGGAGTGTAAAGATGGATCCCGTGAAGGTGCAGGGTGCAGCTGCAATGTTTTAGATAACCAGATGTTTGTGCCTGACGCTGTCCGCTCCTCAGTTCTGGAGTGGGCCCACTCAACCAGGCTTGCCTGCCACCAGGGATCCCATTGGACCATTGGCCTACCATGGTCCCGGACGTCTCCACGTCCGTGGCTGCCTGCAAGGTCTGTGCGCAGAACAAGACTCCTCAGCAAGCTCCGGCTGGTCTTCTTCAACAACTGCCTGTCCCTCACCATCCCTGGTCTCACATGTCCCTGGATTTCATTACGGGTCTTCCCCCGTCTGATGGCAACACCGCCATCCTGACAGTAGCGAACGTCCTTGGTTGCTATGATAGCCAATTAACTTTAGCTAGCTAAGTAACCCTAGTCAACGTAAGACTGTAACGTTAGCTAACGTGTATGGCCAGTTCATGCAGCACAATATGTCATACATTCTTACACAAAACATAACTAGTTAGTTAATGTTAGTCACATTAAGTTTAAAACCACCACATTTTGGGAAACTGCCATACTAATCACTTTCATTTGCATTGCACAGACTAAGCTACGGGCCGACTCTTTTCTCTGTTTCTATCAATGATGTCGCTCTTGCTGTTGGTGATTCTCTGATCCACCGCTATGCAGACGACGCCATTCTGTAAACATCTGGCCCTTCTTTGGACACTGTGCTAACAAACCTCCAAACGAGCTTCAATGCCATACAACACTCCTTCCAACCGCTTTTAAATGCTAGTAAAACTAAGTGCATGCTCTTCAACCGATAGCTGCCCTCACCTTCCTGCCCGACTAGCCATATTTCAGACAGGACGAACACTGCAGTTAGCTACGCTACATTTCTTAAGAACAACCAAGACCCCAGCACAAACCACAGCCACGAAAACAAATAGTTTTGTTAAGAAACAGTAAGTTAGCTACAGTGGACAGTTGTGGTCGGTACTGTTAAAGATGAGGCGGGGCATTTTATTTGTACTTTTTAATGAGCAAGGCCTTATTTCTATTGTAACATATTGCATGACTTTCAATGTAACATTGATAGGTTTACACTGCTACATGAAACTAGAATTTCCCTATACCCATCATGAGTTTGCTACAACCTTGCATATGAATGAAAGTTTACAACATCGAGAGAAATTAGAGTAATCAAGGTGACTGACAGTGACACATTCAATACTGCCTTGCACATTCTTGCCTGCATCTAGCTGATCTAGGTTGTAATCATTAGTCCAACAGTTGCAAATGAGAATTTCTATTGGACAAATTCAGGTATGTTTAACTTCATTTCGTTCTGTTTGCTTCCGTTTAAGAATTTTTCAACAGAATTGGTGGAATGAATAGACCCCTGATCACACGCAAACACGGACAAAATTTTGCCACTGTACTGAGGATAGGAAACATTGTCACCACCGATAAATCTACAAAAATCAATCATTTCAAAAAGCATTTTTCTACAGCTGGCCATGCTTTCTACCTGGCTACCCCTACCCCGGCCAAAATCTCAGCACCCCCTGCAGCACCTTGCCCAAGCCTCCCCACCCCCACCCCTGCTTCTCCTTCACCCAAATCCAGACAGCTGATGTTCTGAAAGAGCTGCAAGATCTGGATCCCTACAAATCAGCTGGCTAGACAATCTGGACCCTCTCTTTCTAAAATGATCCGCAGAAATTTTTGTCATCCCTATTACTAGCTTATTCAACCTCTCTTTCGTATCGTCTGAGATCCCCAAAGGGGGGGACACTCTAGACCCAAACTGTTACAGACCTATGTCCATCCTGCCCTGCCTTTATAAAATCTTTGACAGCCAAGTTAACAAACAGATCACCGACCATTTCGAATCCCACCGTACCTTCTCCACTATGCAATCTGGTTTCCAAGCTGGTCATGGGTGCACCTCAGCCACGCTCAATGTCCTAAACAATATCATAACCGCCATAGATAAAATACAGTACTGTGTAGCCGTCTTCATCGACCTGGCTTTCGACTCTGTCAATAACCGCATTCTGACTCGCCTGGTTCACCAACTACTTCTCAGATAGAGTTCAGTATGTCAAATCGGAGGGCCTGTTGTCCAGACCTCTGGCAGTCTCTATGAACCCCACAGGGTTCAATTCTCGGGCCGACTCTTTTCTCTGTTTCTATCAATGATGTCGCTCTTGCTGTTGGTGATTCTCTGATCCACCTCTATGCAGACGACGCCATTCTGTAAACATCTGGCCCTTCTTTGGACACTGTGCTAACAAACCTCCAAACGAGCTTCAATGCCATACAACACTCCTTCCAACCGCTTTTAAATGCTAGTAAAACTAAGTGCATGCTCATCAACCGATAGCTGCCCTCACCTTCCTGCCCGACTAGCATCACTACTCTGTACGGTTCTGACTTAGAATATGTGGACAACTACAAATACCTAGGTGTCTGGTTAGACTGTAAACTCTCCTTCCAGACTCACATTAAGAATCTCCAATACAAAATTAAATCTTGAATCGGCTTCCTATTCGCAACAAAGCATCCTTCGCTCATGCTGCCAAACATACCCTCGTAAAACTGACTATCCTACCAATCCTTGACTTCGCTGATGTCATTTACAAAATAGCCTCCAACACTCTACTCAGCAAATTGGATGTAATCTATCACAGTGCCATCCGTTTTGTCACCAAAGCCACATATACTACCCACCACTGCGACCTGTATGCTCTCGTTGGCTGGCCCTCGCTTCATATTCGTTGACAAATCCACTGGCTCCAGGTCATCTATAAGTCTTTGCTAGGTAAAGCCCTGCCTTATCTCAGCTCACTGGTCACCATAGCAGCACCCACCCATAGCATGCTCTCCAGCAGTATATTTCACTGGTCATCCAAAAGCCAACTCCTCGTTTGGCTGCCTTTCCTTCCTGTTCTCTACTGCCAATGACTGGAACAAATTGCAAAAATCACAGAAGCTGGAGTCTTATATCTCCCTCACTAACTTTAAGCATCAGCTGTTAGAGCAGCTTACCGATCATTGCACCTGTACATAGTCCATCTGTAAATAGCCCACCCAACTACCTCATTCCCATATTGTTATTTATTTTTTGCTCCTTTGCACCCCAGTATCTCTACTTGCACATTCACCTTCTGCACATCTATCACTCCAGTGTTTAATTCAATTGTCATTATTTCGCCCCTATGCCCTATTTATTGCCTTACCTTCTTAATCTTACTACATTTGCACACACTGTATATAGACCTTTCTATTGTGTTATTGACTGTATGCTTGTCTATGTATAACTCTGTGTTGTTTGTGTCGCACTGCTTTGCTTTATTTTGACCAGGTCGCAGTTGTAAATGAGATCTTGTTCTCAGCTGGCCTAACTGGTTAAATAAAGGTGAAATAAAAAATAAACAAATCTTGGCCAGGTCGCAGTTGTAAATGGGAACTTGTTCTCAACTGGCCTACTGTCACGCCCTGGTCTTAGTATTTTGTATTTTCTTTATTATTTTGTTCAGGCCAGGGTGTGACATGGGTTTATTATGTGGTGTGTTTTGTCTTGGGATTTTAGTAGGTATTGGGATTGTGGCTTAGTAGAGTTATCTAGTAAAATCTATGGTTGCCTGAAGTGGTTCTCAATCAGAGGCAGGTGATTATCGTTGTCTCTGATTGGGAACCATATTTAGGCAGCCATATTCTTTGAGTGTTTCGTGGGGGATTGTTCCTGTCTCTGTGTTTGTTTGCACCAGATAGGCTGTATAGGTTTTCACGTTACGTTTATTGTTTTTGTATTGTTTGTTTTTTCATCGTCATTAAACATGTATCAAGAATACCACGCTGCATTTTGGTCCGACTCTCCTTCACCACAAGAAAACCGTAACACCTACCTGGTTAAATAAAGGTGAAATTTAAAAAATGATCTCCCCTCCTCTCACCTTTTTCCTTCGATTGTGGACTTCAGTGCACAATACAACATGTGGCCTGTCACCTTATTAATGTCATAGTCAACATAGCTACTACAACTAACACGTTAGTAAACCCGCTACAACCACGCAGTACAGTGTACAGCAAGCAGTTTAGCAGTTACACTGACAGGCCCTGGTGGCAATACATTAATAAAATCTTTCCTTGACTTGGAAGAGTTCCAGTGTTGGATAGCCATAGTCAGCTAGCTAACGTAGCATCCCTCTCTGTTTGAACTGGGTGTTTGAGTAAGCTAAACTTGCTAGTTGCATATGCTAACTAAGTGAAAGTGAAAAAAATGATATATACCCACGAAATATAGCTAGCGTGGTCTCTCTCTCTTGCTTCTCATTAATTTTGGAATTAATTAATTAACTGTTCAACTATTGTCTTTGAGTCGACTGCTGAATGCACCAAGGTGTCTGTTTAAACTACTAGCACACAGCTCAGTCACCCATGCATACTCTACAAGACATGTCACCAGAGGTCTCTTAATCCCCAAGTCAAGAACAGACTATAGGAGGCACAAAGTACTACATAGAGCCATGACTACATGGAACTCTATTCCACATCAGGTAACTGATGCAAGCAGTAGCATCAGATTTTAAAAAACAGATAAACATACACCTTATGGAACAGCGGGGACTGTGAAGAGATACACACACAGGAACACACAGGAATAGACACACACTCTACACACATCTACTGATCATTGTAATATTGTTGTATTGCAGTATTATACATTTTGTATTGTAGATTTGTAGTGGTGTAATAATGTTATATGATTTACTGTTATTTTGCTTTATGTGTGATTTAAGTGCCTAAGTGTGTTTGGAACCCTGCCTTGGCAGCAACTAATGGGGATCCTTAATAAATACAAATACAATCTACTCACCACATAGTGCTAGGTAGCTGTAACTTATGCTTTTAGCACTAGATTAATTCTCTGATCCTTTGATTGTGTGGACAACATGTCAGTTCATGCTGCAAGAGCTCTGATATGTTCCTCCGTAAGTTGTCATAATTACTGTGTAAGTCTATAGAAGGGGGTGAGAATCATTAGCCTCCAAGGTTTTGTATTGAAGTCAATGTACACAGGAGGACAGAAGCTAGCTGTCCTCCTGCTGCACCATGGTGCTAACCTACAGAGTGCTGCTGAGGCAAATGTAGACCTTCATAGCAAAACAGTGTGTTTTAATCAATTATTTAGGGACATGTGAATATATATTTAGTATAATTTTATCTAAAAAATTACAACTTTTCTAACGTTTCACAATTTTTATTTTCTGAAATTCACTGAGGTGGATGGTCCTACCCTTCCTTCTCTGAGGAGCCTCCACTGATGTTTAACCACATATAGTAAATGGTTCAACCAGAAACGCACATGTAATCAGAACCTCCATTGTGCATGCCTACCATACTGACAGCATTGCTGTTCAAGTCAAATCAAATAAAATTTATTTATATAGCCCTTTGTACATCAGCTGATATCTCAAAGTGCTGTACAGAAACCCAGCCTAAAACCCCAAACAGCAAGCAATGCAGGTGTAGAAGCACGGTGGCTAGGAAAAACTCCCTAGAAAGGCCAAAACCTAGGAAGAAACCTAGAGAGGAACCAGGCTATGTGGGGTGGCCAGTCCTCTTCTGGCTGTGCCGGGTGGAGATTATAACAGAACATGGCCAAGATGTTCAAATGTTCATAAATGACCAGCATGGTCGAATAATAATAAGGCAGAACAGTTGAAACTGGAGCAGCAGCACAGTCCGGTGGAAGTTGAAACTGGAGCAGCAGCATGGCAAGGTGGACTGGGGACAGCAAGGAGTCATCATGTCAGGTAGTCCTGGGGCATGGTCCTAGGGCTCAGGTCAGTTGAAACTGGAACAGCAGCATGGCCAGGTGGACTGGGGACAGCAAGGAGTCATCATGTCAGGTAGTCCTGGAGCTCAGGTCCTAGGGCTCAGGTCCTGTTTAAAACCCCTGTCGAATAAATTCCAGCTCCGGCATAAACTCCATCTTCTGTCGTCTTGGCATTTATAATCCAAATGTGTTCTGACTGATTAACACAGTGTCAATTTATACTTTTCAGTGAGTTCACAGAAAATCTGAAATCTCCATCCACATGTAAAATGTAGTCAGGGCGCTCCACATACTGAACCAGGTTAAAACAACAACATCAGAGTTATTACTTACTTACGCGACATGCTGTGTGCCAGATGGTCTCATAGACTAGACGTAACATAGTAAATGTAAATCCTGACATGAACAACAGGACATGAACGAGCTCCAAAAACACGCTCTCAGTATAGTGAGGTATGACTTTAGATGTTTTACACATGAAATTCCGAAATGTATCTGCAACTTTATAATCCATTTCGGTGAAGTCATGTTGTTTCCCCCACGGAGCTGTGCAGCTGGATTATAACATTGCGGATAAAATCAGCAACACCACAATTTCATGTGTACAACATCTAAAGACCTACATCACTATACTGAGAGCGTGTCCGTTTCTAAAAGGACCTATTTGGGTGTTATTGGAGCTCGTTCCTCTCTTTTGCTTGCCTTGACACTGCGCATTGAGCAATGAGGAGGTGAATCGCGATACGTTTCTGAAAGACAAGCCAAATCACAAACAAAAGCGTAAATTACTTCAGAAATAGGAAACTTCTCCTCTAAAGCAAAAACGAGGGTGGTTAAATGGGCATATAACACGAATATCTAGCAACCCAAAAGTTCAAAACTCATCATGGACAACTAGCATTTTAGCTAATTACCAACTTTGCAACTACTTACTACTTTTTTGCTACTTTGCACCTACTTAGCATGTTAACTATCCCTTCCCTTAACCATAACGTTAACCCTTTAACCTCACTCCTAACCGTAACCCTAACTCCTAGCCTAGCTAAGGTTAGCCACGTTAGCGTTAGACACCTAGCTAACGTTAGCCACAACAAATCTGAATTCGTAACATATCATACGATTTGCAAATTCATAACGTATTGTACAAATAGAAAATTCGTAACATATCAAACGAATTCATAACATATCTTGCGAAATGGATCACGGTAGTCCACAAAGTAAGACATACCATACGAAACTTAACATATCACACTAAATGGAGTGTCACAGATTTACGTTCAGAATAATACGAAATGCTATGAGATCAGGTTGCAGCCAGCCTGCAGCAGCATGCACTTAAAATAACATGAATGAGTCTGTTTTCAACAAATGAACTGTTTTAGACTATTGTACACTACATGTCCAAAGTATGTGGACACCTGCTCGTTGAACATCTCAAAACCATGATCAACTGGCGACGTCCATGGAAGAGGTTCTCCATAGTCTGCAGCATCTCGAACACCCCTGAGAAACGTTGCAGTCCAGAATCGGAGGATACTCTAGAGTCTACCCAACGAATCGGAGTCTATCCAACGAGCCAGTGCAACGGCCCATTCAGCAAATCGCTCAGGTCAGCGATGCCCGACTATCCCACCCGGATAAATACGACGGTACACCATTCAAATGCCGTGCCTTCCTCCTTCAGTGCTCCCTCTATTTTTCACACCAGTTGTGAGCCCCCACCACCAAGAGGTCTAAGGTTGCCAGGGTTATTTCTCTAATGACCGGGTGGGCATTGGAATGGGCTACAGCCTTCTGGGAGAGAGGAGAGGAGAAGCTAGATTCTTATGAGGGGTTCATGGCTCTGTTTAAATGCATTTTTGATCATCCTACAGAGGGCAGAAAGGGAGGTGAGCGTCTTATTCTGTAACGTGTGCGCTGGGAGTCGGGAAGCAAGGAAGTGAATCATTTAATCAATAAACGAAACATAATACAAAACAAGAAACACAAACAATGCACAGACATGAAACAGAAACTTCAGGACTTCAGGTGAGTGTCATTAGGCGCTGATGCTCGTGACAGGTGCACACAATAAACAGCAGCTTGGTGACCTAGAGGCCGGAGAGGGAGCACACGTGACAGTATCCCCTCCCCGAAGTGCGGCTTCTGCCACAGGACTCCGACCAAAATGATGGTCCCGGGGAGCGGACCAGTCACCTCTGCTGAGCCACGGGAACCTGTCGATCCGGCTCAGGTGCGAGAGCATGGCAACTTAGAGTGCCGGAGAGAGGAATACGTGACAGTTCACTGTCAGGATCGGCAGGGTGAGTGGGCACGATTCCTTCCCTGGGAAGTGTACGCCCAGAACTCCCTAAGTCACTCCTCCACTGGGTTGACCCCATTCCAGTGTGTTTTGGGTTTCCAGCCGGCCCTGGCCCCGTGGACCCCGGGCCAGACCGCGGCTCCTGCGTTAGATGAGTGGTTCCAGCGAACGGAGGACGTGTGGAGCGACGCACACGTGAGACTCCAGCGCGCCGTCCATCATCAGAAGGAACAGGCAGACCGCCACTGCAGTGAGACCCCTGTGTTCCATCCTGGGGACCGCGTCTGGCTTAATGAGGTGACATACAGGTTACAACTACGCAGTCACTATTGCATCTCACTCCCTTTTCATGTTTCCCTTCTCATGCCGGTGGTTCCTGGTCCCCTTGCTGAGTCTGTCCCCCATGACACACTCCCACCGACCCTGGACATTGAGGAGGGTCCGGCGTACGCTGTCAGATCTCTACTGGACTCCCGACATTGTGGGGGTCTGCTCCAGTATCTGGTGGACTGGGAGGGGTATGGCCCAGAGGAGCAGTGTTGGGTTCTGGTGGAGGACATTCTGGACCCCAACATCATCAGTGATGTTCACCTTCGCAGCCCGGACCGACCTGCTCCTCGCTCTCGGGGTCGTCCCTCTGGTTGGCGTTGTCCTGTGGCTGGAGCCGCTCGTCAGAGGGGGGGGTACTGTCACATCTTCTCCTGCTCCTCCCCTCTAGCGTATGACATTGCCAAAATACTAACTACCGGTCCTGGGATTCATCATTACGCACACCTGTTAATCAATATGTTTCACACCTGGACTTCATTCCCTTCAATATTGCCTCCCCTTTATATGCCACTCACTTACAGTATGTCTTCTCACCAGTTGGTATTGTTCTTGTGTACCGGCGTGTAGCCTTATGGTATTGACTTGTTACTGGTTTTGTTGTTTTATTAAATATTTCACCTGCACCTGCTTCCCGACTCACAGCTCCGTTATTACATTGGGATAACTTACAGGAACTCAAGTCCTTTTGTTCCACCGACCTAGAATACCTCACAATCAAATGCCAATGGTATTATGTCCCAAGAGAATTCTCTTTGGTTAGAGTCACAGCCTTATATATTCCCCCTCAAGCCGATACCACGACGGCCCTCAAGGAACTACACTGGACTTTGTGAAAACTGGAAACCACATATCCCGAGGATGCATTTATTGTAGCTGGGAACTTTAACAAACCAAATTTGAGGAAAACGCTACCGAAGTTCCATCAACACATTGCCTGTAGTACTCGCGCTTGAAAAACTCTCAACCATTGTTACTCTCCCTTCTGGGATGGTTACAAGGCCCTCCCTCACCCTCCTTTCGGCAAATCAGATCACAACTCCATTCTGCTCCAAGCAGGAAATACCCGTGCTAAGGTCTATTCAACTCTGTTCTGACGCATTGGAATCCCATGCTTCAAGATTGTTTTGATCATGTGGACTGGGATATATTCTGGGTTGCCTTTGAGAATTTCATTGACGTATACACTGACACAGTGACTGCGTTCATCAGAAATTGTATAGGGGATGTATAGGCGCTTTGAGGATAACATAGCGCCACTGACACGGCCCGCTCCCAAAGACTGTGGGCTCGCTTTCTTCATGGCCGATTTGACTAAGACATTTAAGTGTGTTAACCCTCACAAGGCTGCCTGCCCAGATGGCATCCCCAGCTGTATTTTCAGACCATGTGCAGACCAGCTGGCTGGAGTGTTTATGGGCATATTCAATCTCTCCCTATTTCAGTCTGCTGTCCCCACATGCTTCAAGATGTCCATCATTGTTCCTGTACCCAAAAAAGCAAAAGTAACTGAACTAAATAACTATCGACACCATAGCACTCACTTCTGTCATCATGAAGTGCTTTCACAGACTTGTTAAGGATTATGTCACTTCCACTTTACCTGACACCCTAGACCCACTTAAATTTTCATACCATCCCAATAGATCCACAGACGATGCAATTGACATCACACTGCACACTGCCTTATCCCATCTGGACAATACCTATGTAAGAATGCTGTTCATTTTCTACAACTCTGCGTGGTCACGCATGCCTCCAATTCAATCATGAAGTTTCTAGATGTCACAACAGTAGTAGGCCTGATTACCAACAATGACGAGACAGCCTACAGGGAGGAGGTGAGGGCCCTGGCGGAGTGGTGCCAGAAAAATAACCTCAACGTCAATAAAACAAAGGAGCTGATCGCGGACTTCAGGAGACAGCAGAGGGAGCACCCCCACGTCCACATCAAAGGGACCACAGTGGAGAAGGTGAAATGCTTCATACATATCACTGATAATCTGAAATGGTCCACCCACACAGACAGTGTGGTGAAGGGGGACGCTCACAAACCTTTACAGATGCACCATTGAAAGCATCCTGTCAGTCTGTATCACAGTCTGGTACGGATACTGCACCACCACAACCGCAGAGCTCTCCAGATGGTGGAGCAGTCTGCCTAATTCATCCCCTGGGATACACTGCCTGCCCTCCAGGACACACTTGATGCCACAGGAAGGCCAAAAAGATCATCAAGGACATCAACCAGCTGAGCCACGGTCTGTTCACCCAGCTATAATCCAGATGTTTACGTCAGTACAGGTGCATCAAAGCTGGGACCGAAAGACTGAAAATAGCTTCTATCTTAAGGCAATCAGACTGTTAAATAGCCATCACTAGCCAGCCTCCACCCAGTACCCTGCCCTGAATTTAGTCATTGTCACTAGCTGGCTGCCACCCGGTTACTCAACAAGGTAATTTAGAGGGTGCTGCCCTATGTACATAGATATGGAATCACTGGTCACTTTAATAATGGAACACTGGTCACTTTAATAATGTTTACATACTGTTTTACACATTTCATATGTATATGCTGTACTCTACTGTATTCTAGTTTATCTCACTCCTACATTGCCCATTCTAATATTTAGTATTTATTCATTCCATTATTTAACTTTTAGACTTGTGTTTATTGTTATGAATTGTTACAGTTGAAGTTGGAAGTTTACATACACCTTCGTTTTTCACAATTCCTGACATTTAATCCTAGTAAGAATTCTCTGGCATAGGTCAGTTATCACCACTTCATTTTAAGAATGTGAAATTTCAGAATAATATTACAGAGAAGGATATATTTAAACTTTTATTTATTTTATCACATTCCCAGTGGGTCAGAAGTTTACATACACTCAATTAGTATTTGGTAGCATTGCCTTTAAATTATTTAACTTGGGTCAAATGTTTCGGGTAGCCTTCCACACGCTTCCCACAATAAGTTGGGTGAATTTTGGCCCATTCCTACTGACAGAGCTGGTGTAACTGAGTCAGGTTTGTAGGCCTCCTTACTCGCACACGCTTTTTCAGTTCTGCCCACACATTTTCTATGGGATTGAGGTCAGGGCTTTGTGATGGCAACTCCAATACCTTGACTTTGGAAGTATGCTTGGGGTCATTGTCCATTTGGAAGACCCATTTGCAATCAAACTTCCTGACTGATGTCTTGAGATGTTGCTTCAATATATCCACATAATTTTCCTACCTCATGATGCCATCTATTTTGTGAAGTGCACCAGTCCCTCCCACAGCAAAGCACCCCCACAACATGATGCGGCCACCCCGTGATTCACGGTTGGGATGGTGTTCTTCGGCTTGCAAGCCTCCCCCTTTTTCCTCCAAACATAACGATGGTCATTATAGCCAAACAGTTCTATTTTTGTTTCATCAGATCAGAGGACATTTCTCCAAAAAGTACGATCTTTGTCCCCATGTCCCCACACACGCACACACACACACACACACACACAGACAGACAGACAGACAGACAGACAGACAGACAGACAGACAGACAGACAGACAGACAGACAGACAGACAGACAGACAGACAGACAGACAGACAGACAGACAGACAGACAGACAGACAGACACCACTTACCAGACCAGACACATGCACACCACTTACCAGACTTAATATTATGCTAAATATTTCACTATTTAAACATTTGCCAAACAACTTCCCCAAAACAAGTGTACATTTCGGACTATGAATTGTGCCTTCATGTATTATACTGATGCTGATGCTAAAATGTTTATTATATTCCACTGAGTCATTTACTTTATGTTCATAGTCTTATATTTGATCATTTCTTATTGTTGCTTGTCGAGAAGGAACCTGCAAGTATGCATTTCATTGGACTGTGTATACCATGTGTATCCTGTACACATGACTAATAAAACTTGAATCTTGAGAAAGGTTTGGGAGCTCATGGAAGCTCTGCTACAGGTTTATCATGGAAGCTCTGCTACAGGTTTATCATGGAAGCTCTGCTACAGGTTTATCATGGATGCTCTGCTACAGGTTTATAATGGATGCTATGCTACAGGTTTATCATGGATGCTATGCTACAGGTTTATAATGGATGCTCTGCTACAGGTTTATCATGGATGCTCTGCTACAGGTTTATCATGGATGCTCTGCTACAGGATTATAATGGATGCTCTGCTACAGGTTTATCATGGATGCTCTGCTACAGGTTTATCATGGATGCTCTGCTACAGGATTATAATGGATGCTCTGCTACAGGTTTATCATGGATGCTCTGCTACAGGATTATCATGGAAGCTCTGCTACAGGTTTATCATGGATGCTCTGCTACAGGTTTATCATGGATGCTCTGCTACAGGTTTATCATGGATGCTCTGCTACAGGTTTATAATGGATGCTCTGCTACAGGTTTATCATGGATGCTCTGCTACAGGTTTATAATGGATGCTCTGCTACAGGTTTATCATGGATGCTCTGCTACAGGTTTATCATGGATGCTCTGCTACAGGTTTATCATGGATGCTCTGCTACAGGTTTATAATGGATGCTCTGCTACAGGTTTATCATGGATGCTCTGCTACAGGTTTATAATGGATGCTCTGCTACAGGTTTATCATGGATGCTCTGCTACAGGTTTATCATGGATGCTCTGCTACAGGTTTATCATGGATGCTCTGCTACAGGTTTATCATGGATGCTCTGCTACAGGTTTATCATGGATGCTCTGCTACAGGTTTATCATGGATGCTCTGCTACAGGTTTATAATGGATGCTCTGCTACAGGTTTATAATGGATGCTATGCTACAGGTTTATCATGGATGCTCTGCTACAGGTTTATAATGGATGCTCTGCTACAGGTTTATCATGGATGCTCTGCTACAGGTTTATCATGGATGCTCTGCTACAGGTTTATAATGGATGCTCTGCTACAGGTTTATCATGGATGCTCTGCTACAGGTTTATCATGGATGCTCTGCTACAGGTTTATCATGGATGCTCTGCTACAGGTTTATCATGGATGCTCTGCTACAGGTTTATCATGGATGCTCTGCTACAGGTTTATCATGGATGCTCTGCTACAGGTTTATCAAGGAAGCCCTGTCACAGGTTTATAATGGAAGCCCTGTTACAGGTTTATCAAGGAAGCCCTGTTACAGGTTTATCATGGATGCTCTGCTACAGGTTTATCATGGATGCTCTGCTACAGGTTTATCATGGAAGCTCTGCTACAGGTTTATCATGGAAGCTCTGCTACAGGTTTATCATGGAAGCTCTGCTACAGGTTTATCATGGATGCTCTGCTACAGGTTTATCATGGATGCTCTGCTACAGGTTTATCAAGGAAGCCCTGTCACAGGTTTATAATGGAAGCCCTGTTACAGGTTTATCAAGGAAGCCCTGTTACAGGTTTATGCTCTGCTACAGGTTTATCATGGATGCTCTGCTACAGGTTTATCATGGATGCTCTGCTACAGGTTTATCATGGAAGCTCTGCTACAGGTTTATCATGGAAGCTCTGCTACAGGTTTATCATGGAAGCTCTGCTACAGGTTTATCATGGAAGCTCTGCTACAGGTTTATCATGGATGCTCTGCTACAGGTTTATCATGGATGCTCTGCTACAGGTTTATAATGGATGCTATGCTACAGGTTTATCATGGATGCTCTGCTACAGGTTTATCATGGATGCTCTGCTACAGGATTATCATGGATGCTATGCTACAGGTTTATCATGGATGCTCTGCTACAGGTTTATCATGGATGCTCTGCTACAGGATTATCATGGATGCTCTGCTACAGGTTTATAATGGATGCTATGCTACAGGTTTATCATGGATGCTCTGCAGGTTTATAATGGATGCTATGCTACAGGTTTATCATGGAAGCTCTGCTACAGGTTTATCATGGATGCTCTGCTACAGGTTTATAATGGATGCTATGCTACAGGTTTATCATGGATGCTCTGCTACAGGTTTATAATGGATGCTCTGCTACAGGTTTATCATGGATGCTCTGCTACAGGTTTATCATGGATGCTCTGCTACAGGTTTATAATGGATGCTCTGCTACAGGTTTATCATGGATGCTCTGCTACAGGATTATCATGGATGCCCTGTTACAGGTTTATCATGGATGCTCTGCTACAGGTTTATCATGGATGCTCTGCTACAGGATTATCATGGATGCTCTGCTACAGGTTTATCATGGATGCTCTGCTACAGGTTTATCATGGATGCTCTGCTACAGGATTATCATGGATGCTCTGCTACAGGTTTATCATGGATGCTCTGCTACAGGTTTATCAAGGAAGCCCTGTCACAGGTTTATAATGGAAGCCCTGTTACAGGTTTATCAAGGAAGCCCTGTTACAGGTTTATCAAGGAAGCCCTGTTACAGGTTTATAAAGGAAGCCCTGTTACAGGTTTATCAAGGAAGCCCTGTTACAGGTTTATCATGGAAGCCCTGTTACAGGTTTATCATGGAAGCCCTGTTACAGGTTTATCATGGAAGCCCTGTTTCAGGTTTATCATGGAAGCCCTGTTACAGGTTTTGACTGAGAAGGACCCTTTTTTTGATCATCACTGTTTGCAATCATGAAAATTCCTGTCTCTCTGCCTCCCCATTTCTTCACCTCTCCATTTCCCTCTGTCTCTCTTCCTCCCCATTTCTTCACCTCTCAATTGCCCTCTGTCTCTCTTCCTCCCCATTTCTCCACCTCTCCATTGCCCTCTGTCTCTCTTCCTCCCCATTTCTTCACCTCTCCATTGCCCTCTGTCTCTCTTCCTCCCCATTTCTTCACCTCTCCATTGCCCTCTGTCTCTCTTCCTCCCCATTTCTTCACCTCTCCATTGCCCTCTGTCTCTCTTCCTCCCCATTTCTTCACCTCTCCATTGCACTCTCTCTTTTCCTCCCCATTTCTTCATCTCACATTTGCTCTCTGTCTCTCTTCCTCTCTCTCCCCACTCTTCCACCCCTCTCTCTTCTCTCCTCTCCCTCTTCCACCACTCTGTCCCACCTCTCCCCCTCTCTCGTCTACCCCACTCTTCTCTCCCTCTCCTCCTCCTCCCCCCTCTTCTTCCCTCCCTCTCCCTCTACCCCTCCCCCTCATCTCTCCAGGAGAACCACTGTAGGCGTATAAAGATTCTGGGGGACTGTTACTACTGTGTGTCAGGTCTGACCCAACCCAAGGCAGACCATGCACACTGTTGTGTAGAGATGGGCCTGGACATGATCGACACTATCACGTGAGTCTGCACTGACCACACACACACACTCACACACATGCACACACACACACAGTGAGCATACACGGACTGCACACTGTCATGCAAAATTATTTTCAGGATACGAAAATCAAATCATACACACACACACACACACACACACACACACACACACACACACACACACACACACACACACACACACACACACACACACACACACACACACACACACACACACACACACACAGAGACATAGTGTCACAGTGTTGATCCCATACTCCAGAATGAGAAGCAGAGCAGAGCATTTCTGCTGTTGTGTTGTTTTCCTGTTTTTCTGTTGAGCGGATGGATGTCAATGCTGGAGCTCATTATCACCCAGGACAAGTGGTGCCATACACTCTCTCCTCACCTCGCTCATACACACTCCTCTCTCCTCACCTCGCTCATACACACTCCTCTCTCCTCACCTCGCTCATACACACTCCTCTCTCCTCACCTCGCTCATACACACTCCTCTCTCCTCACCTCGCTCATACACACTCCTCTCTCCTCACCTCGCTCATACACACTCCTCTCTCCTCACCTCGCTCATACACACTCCTCTCTCCTCCCTTGCTCAAACACACTCCTCCCTCCTCCCTTGCTCAAACACACTCCTCCCTCCTCCCTTGCTCATACACACTCCTCTCTCCTCACCTCGCTCATACACACTCCTCTCTCCTCCCTTGCTCAAACACACTCCTCCCTCCTCCCTTGCTCATACACACACCTCTCTCCTCACCTCGCTCATACACACTCCTCTCTCCTCACCTCGCTCATACACACTCCTCTCTCCTCACCTCGCTCATACACACTCCTCTCTCCTCCCTTGCTCAAACACACTCCTCCCTCCTCCCTTGCTCATAGACACTCCCATCTCCTCCCTTGCTCAAACACACTCCTCCCTCCTCCCTTGCTCATAAATTGTCCTCTCTCCTCACCTCGCTCATACACACTCCTCTCTCCTCCCTCGCCCAAACACACTCCTCCCTCCTCCCTTGCTCAAAAATTGTCCTCTCTCCTCACCTCGCTCATTCACACTCCTCTCTCCTCCCTTGCTCATTCACTGTCCTCTCTCCTCACCTCGCTCATACACACTCCTCTCTCCTCCCTAATACATACTCCTCCCTCCTCCCTTGCTCATAAATTGTCCTCTCTCCTCACCTTGCTCATTCACACTCCTCTCTCCTCCCTCCCTCATACACACTCCTCTCTCCTCCCTTGCTCATACACACTACTCCTTTCTCTCTCTATTCCTTATGGTCCTCTCTTTCTCTCTCTATTCCATATGGTCCTCTCTTTCTCTCTATTCCTTATATTCCTCTCTTTCTCTCTCTATTCCTTATGGTCCTCTCTTTCTCTCTCTATTCCTTATAGTCTTCTCTTTCTCTCTCTTCCATATGGTCCTCTCTTTCTCTCTCAATTCCTTACGGTCCTCTCTTTTTCTCTCAATTCCTTATGGTCTTCTCTTTCTCTCGCAAGTCCTTACAGTCTTCTCTTTCTCTCTCTATTCAATATGGTCCTCTCTTTCTCTCTCTATTCCTTATGGTCCTCTCTTTCTCTCTCTATTCCTTATGGTCCTCTCTTTCTCTCTCTATTCCTTATGGTCCTCTCTTTCTCTCTCAATTCCTTATGGTCCTCTCTTTCTCTCTCTATTCCTTATGGTCCTCTCTTTCTCTCTCTATTCCTTATGGTCCTCTCTTTCTCTCTCTATTCCTTATGGTCCTCTCTTTCTCTCTATTCTATTCCTTATGGTCCTCTCTTTCTCTCTCTATTCCTTATGGTCCTCTCTTTCTCTCTCTATTCCTTATGGTCCTCTCTTTCTCTCTCTATTCCATATGGTCCTCTCTTTCTCTCTCTATTCCTTATGGTCCTCTCTTTCTCTCTCTATTCCTTATGGTCCTCTCTTTCTCTCTCAATTCCTTATGGTCCTCTCTTTCTCTCTCTATTCCATATGGTCCTCTCTTTCTCTCACTTCTTGAATTATCCACCCTCTCCACCTAGATTCCCCTTCTCTCCCTCTATATATACTCATGTGGAGGAAAGGAGAGACTGTGGTGGAAATAGTCCCACTTTATCTCCTCAAAGCCATACCACTAAGACAGGGACTGCACACATGCACGCACGTACACACAGACACACACGCACACACACACACACACACACACACACACACACACACACACCCTCCTGTATCCCAGCCACAGGAGACCCGGGTCTCACCAATGAGTTCGTACCACACCATTCTTAGTTGAATATTTATTTACTAAAAAGATAAAATGATGATAAAAGATACACATAGACAAACACATTATAGGCTATTGATTAGAACTTAGTATAACGGGACAACACACTATGGCGCGTGTTGCCCACGTAAAAAAGAAAGTACACAAGAGAAATATACATTTGGGTGAATTTGTCAGCTATGCTATTCTAACCCTAGCCTTGCCCCAAACTGCCGCTCTTATGGGTCAGAATATAATGATGTTATTACGTGGGGATGATCTCCGAGGATTCTCTGCGTAGGCCTTCAGCTGTTCGATGACGCACTACTCTGGTGAACCTCTCTGAGCGTCCTCCCGATGTCAGTGTCCTTTTTGGCTTCGGAGTCTGTTCCCTCACCCTTTGATCTTCTGAGGACAGACAGCTCTGTAGCTCAGAGCTCACAGTATAGGACTGAAACCCTTTAGATACCACGATTCGATGGGAGATGGAGGCTAGGTGGTTCGACTTGAATTCACCCGCTTAGACACGGCTACTCATCCGTAGCTTGGGTAGAAAAGGATTTCGTTGTCCTCAAACTTGCGTTGCGTTCTGTGTTCGTTGACTTTTTAGACCTTGCTGCAGCTTGGGTCACGTGGTCTCCTTGTAAATTCTATACTCACAGGTTTTATACCCTTGGGTCCGAAGTGGTCATAACCGCCTTTAGGGCACTTCTCTAGGCGTACCAAGTTAATGAGGCAAGGTCTAGATTTTATTCAAATCCAATTTTAGACAACTAACTTCACATTTCATCTTTACCAAAACATTCTCTTTGATTTGGACATTTTCCATACAACGTACAATGTATAAACATCAAACATATACTAGGTAAACTGTTGACGTTACAATGTTTTTGTAATAACGTCATCTATTAACCTTTAATAACAAAACAAAAATGACATACATTTTCATATTCCATCTATCGTCATGACCACCATTGTGGCTGACGGAAACCATTGTTCCAAAGTCCCTTTATTTAATGTTTAATGTTCTGAGGCTGGTTCTCCATAGTAACACGACAAAAGGAATTTGTCTGTGGCCTAAGTTTTACCAGAGGCGTGAGGGGTCTTAAAACCCCCACATCTTCAGACCCCTAGATCTCTCCTCCTCTGTTGGGGTTGAGCGATGTCTGTAGGGTTGTGGTCTCCTGTAACCTGACCCGGTCAGGACAGTCATGACAGAGTGCACACTCAGGGCCGTACCCATTAACAAGCATACCACTTGTTAGTTTAAGATTTGAAAGTGACATTTTTCTTTATTCTGATGATATAAAGCGGTCTACAACAATGCTTTAGGCTAGAAGCAGGCTGTACATTTCACGAGGCTTCTAACTCTTCCTAGGTCTGTGGTGGAGGCTACAGAGGTGGATCTGAACATGCGTGTGGGTCTGCACACGGGCCGTGTACTCTGTGGGGTTCTGGGACTCCGGAAGTGGCAGTATGATGTCTGGTCCAATGATGTCACTCTGGCCAATGTGATGGAGGCAGGAGGACTGCCTGGGTATGTATGACTACTGGAAACTATGTCTGAGTCCTAATTGGCTCCCTATTCCCTATATACAGTAGTGCACTATTTTTGACCAGAGCCCATGAATAGCTCATATATAGGGACTAAGGTGTCATTTGGGAAATGCCACATATTGATGACGTGGAATGTTTTGTCAAGCTCTTTTGGGGAAGAATTGTCTCGCTATTGAAAGAAAGCCTTGTATCTCCAAAACTGAAACTTCAAAAGCATTTTTACTATTTCTGAACAATCACAAAACTACAGAAGCTATTTTTAATGCATTTTATTGGTCTCAGAGTCGTGAAATGTTGAGTGTACAAAAAGGGGAGTGCTTTCAATTCGATACAATTAAAGTATTTTTTATTTTATTTTATTTAATCTTATTTTTAACTAGGCAAGTCAGTTAATAAGAATTCTTATTTGCAATGACGGCCTACACCGGCCAAACCCGGACGATGCTGGGCCAATTGTGCGCCGCCTTATGGGACTCCCAGTCACGGCTGGTTGTGATACAGCCTGGATTTGAATCAGGGTGTCTGTAGTGACGCCTAAAGCACTGAGATGCAGTGGCTTAGACTGCTGTGTCACTCAGGAGCCAAGTAAACAAGAACCAGCTAATGAGCAGAGATAGCAGTGTAGGGATCCATTTAATTCCAATCTCAGTGTGTTCAGTAGATGAACTGAAATGTAATTAATGATTAATGATCTATCTCAAACCTGGAAGAGATGAAAACAGTTTCTGATTCTCCTTTAATGAATTACATATCCATAATTACTCCCCCCACCTCTCTCTCTCCCCACTTTCCCTGTATACCCCTTCCTTCTCATGCTCTCTCTCTCTCTCTCTCTCTCTCTCTCTCTCTCTCTCTCTCTCTCTCTCTCTCTCTCTCTCTCTCTCTCTCTCTCTCTCTCTCTCTCTCTCTCTCTCTCTCTCTCTCTCTCTCAGTAAGGTCCACATAACCAGGACTACTCTAGAGTGTTTGAATGGAGACTATGAGGTGGAGCCTGGCTTTGGCCATGATCGACATACCTTCCTACAGAAACACAACATTGAGACCTTCTTCATAGTACCCTCCCACAGGCGAAAGGTACACAACCACACACACACAAACACACACACACAAACACCCACACACACACACACACACACACACACACACACACACATTCCAATAACCGTATCTACACAAACACACAACCACAACAATCTTATATTGTACCCTCCAACAGACGTAAGGTACACAGTGACTCATACTGTTGTCATCCAAAATGGCACCCTATTCCCTTTATAGTGCACCGGGGTCCATATCCTGGTCCTGCCACTTACACTAGTCCAACATCTCCTGTGCTCCACCCAGAACATAATGCAGTGGCTGGTCACCCCTCATGTGTGATTTGGTTATGGGTTGCCCAGATTAGTCAACTTCAACTTCCTTTGCACCATTCTGTGTAATCTACTATAGACAGTGGAGGATTCACCTCCGGAGTTCACGCATGATGATTCCACTGAATGATTTATCCTATGAGGTGATTTATCCTATTAAGCTGTGGGTCAGTGTCTCCTAGTCCCAGTAATGTGGATCATACACAGATCATACATGTGGATCATACATGTGGATCATACACATAGATCATACATGTGGATCATACATGTGGATAATACACATAGATCATACATGTGGATCATACATGTGGATAATACACATAGATCATACATGTGGATCATACATGTGGATAATACACATAGATCATACATGTGGATCATACATGTGGATAATACACATAGATCATACATGTGGATCATACATGTGGATAATACACAGATCATACATGTGGATCATACATGTGGATAATACACATAGATCATACATGTGGATCATACATGTGGATCATACATGTGGATAATACACAGATCATACATGTGGATCATACATGTGGATAATACACATAGATCATACATGTGGATCATACATGTGGATAATACACGTAGATCATACATGTGGATAATACACGCAGATCATACATGTGGATCATACATGTGGATAATACACATAGATCATACATGTGGATCATACATGTTGATAATACACATAGATCATACATGTGGATCAGACATGTGGATAATACACGTAGCTCATACATGTGGATCATACATGTGGGTAATACACATAGATCATACATATGGATCATACATGTGGATAATACACATAGATCATACATGTGGATCATACATGTGGATAATATACATAGATCATACATGTGGATCATACATGTGGATAATACACATAGATCATACATGTGGATCATACATGTGGATAATACACATAGATCATACATGTGGATCATACATGTGGATCATACACATATATTGTACAGGTGAATCATACTGTCACACTGCTCTCAGTTTAAATCGTCTGTATTTAGTTGTTGTACCTGAAACACTTAATAACCACAACAGGTCTAACGTATCATCTAGAGCAGGCAGGCAGGCAGGCAGGCACACACACACACACACACACACACACACACACACACACACACACACACACACACACACACACACACACACACACACACACTGCTTGATCTGTCTCATCTTTTCTTCCTCAGGAAGTGTTAGGACTGCTAGTCCTGATGTGATCATTTTATCTCTCTCTCTTCCTCTCACATAACACTACCAGTTATTAGACTCTATCACATAACACTACCAGTTATTAGACTCTATCACATAACACTACCAGTTATTAGACTCTATCACATAACACTACCAGTTCATAGGCTCTTTTATAGAGTTTCTATTATAAAGGCTGAAGATCTTTCTCTAGTACTTAAACACCTCTCTCTCCCCCTGCTTTCCCCCTCTCCCCCTCTCCCTCCCCCACTCCCTCCCTCCCCCTCTTTCCCACCTCCCTCTCCCTTTCCCTCTCTCTCCCCCACCCCTTTCTCTCCGCCTGCTCCCTCTATTCCCCCTCTCTCCCCCTCTTCCTCTCTCTCCCTTCTCTCCTCAGATCTTCCCAGGGTTGATCCTGTCGGATATCAAGCCAGCCAAGAAGATGAAGTTTAAGACAGTGTGCTACCTGCTGGTTCAGCTCATGCACTGTAGGAAGATGTTCAAGGCAGAGATCCCCTTCTCTAATGTCATGACCTGCGACGACGATGACAAGGTGTGTGTGTGTGTGTTGCTGTTAGTGTGTGGGTGTTGTGTGTGTGTATTCGTATTTCTGGGAAATAATATGTCTGAGAGCTAAAAACCTTTTAACGGGTTTTTATGTCCAGCTGTGAAATCCTGCTCGGTTTCCTAATCCTGAAACACACACACACACACACACACACACACACACACACACACACACACACACACACACACACACACACACACACACACACACACACACACACACACACTAATCTGTATCACTGCTATAAGTGCCAACACACTCATTCCCAGAGTAAGTTACAGAAACTTGGTTAAAACCAAGGCAACAGATATCATTGCTAACTCTAACACCAAAACAAACCGCTATATTATAGGGTGGGTGTGTGTTGAAAACTGTGACTCAGTGATGACTCAGTGTGTTATGATTCGTGTGTGTGTGGAGGCATCATTTCTCTGTCAGGAATAGCCCTGTAACTGTGTAATCCTCTAATAACTGTCGGGCTTTGTCTGGCTTTAGAATTCACTGTAGAGCTCACTGCTAATGCTAGCGTTATGACACCCAAAAGTATTACGTTGTAGAACTCATTGCTAATGCTAGCATTATGACACCCAAAAGTATTACATTGTAGAACGCATTGCTAATGCTAGCATTATGACACCCAATAATATTACATTGTTCAACGGGTGGGTCTAATCATGGACGCTGATTCGTTAAAATCAGCCGGTGTCTATTCCACAAGGTACCACCGGCTAAAGCTCTGTTCCAATCCACTGTCTCATCAGCCCAGCCAGACAATTTATACATTTGATCTCCATTGTAAAAAGCATTATTAACATTATCTCCCATTTCTTTTAGATTAGCAATTGGTTTTCAATAGCAGAGAGCTGTATAAAACTTGTGGTCTGTCTCTCTGATATTTGCAAAATTGTTTCAATATTTAAATAATAATAATGTACGTGTAGGGGTCGGGAGTCGGGACGAGACAGACAGGCAGACAGCTTTTCTCAGCCAGTCAAAATCATAATTTTAAGAAAATATACAAAGAAATAGAAAACAGGTCAAACTAAACGAAATGTAGCTACTTTGCGGTCTTTCCAGCTTCAGTTTGAAGTGATTGTCTTAGCTGTGTTGGTGTTGTGTTATTTGTGTTGGTGTTGTGTTATTTGTGTTGGTGTTGTGTTAGCTGTGTTGATGTTGTGCTAGCTGTGTTAGCTGTGTTGGTGTTGTGTTAGCTGTGTTGGTGCTGTGTTAGCTGTGTTGGTGTTGTGTTAGCTGTGTTGGTGTTGTGTTAGCTGTGTTGTTGGCTAGCTCCTCTGAACAACAGTGTCCCGATGAGAGAGCACAATTTCTATACCAGGTGATATTGCACAACATTAGCTCATTGTTACGGGTGTTAATAAATGTCACTAGAAAACAGCTTAAATACATGCAAATGCAGCTAATTTGTTGTTATTCTGGCTGCACTGTTTGGCATAAGAACATTGCCAGCCAGTAGTATGGCAATAGAACATTTAGAACGAACGACTTAATGACTGGGTGGCGTCTCTGGCAACCGAACCGATAGAACCAATGACCAGTCAGCTTGGGTAGCAAACCCTAGAGTTGTGTCGGGACTATATCTTGTGGAAGGATGAAATAGTATGAATAAATTAATCCAAATATATTTTTTTATAAAAATATTTGAATATGTTGTTAACCCGTTGTATAATAGTGATAATGAAGTGATAATGCCCTCGAAGCCGATGTTGGAGGATGTATTGGCATGGTTTGCCGTTTGATACACCCACAGTCTCACCATTTGATACACTAACAAGGGCATTACCAATTGAAGGGAATGTTATTCTTACCAATACAGTTGTTATACACTTAGTGGCCAGTTTATTAGTGGCTCCAGTGGGCACGCAATCACAGACAATGGACAATTGAGGAGTGGAAAAACATTGCCTGGTCCGACGAATCCTGGTTCCTGTTGCGTCATGCTGATGGTAGAGTCAGTATTTGTCTTAGGTCCATGGACCCATCCTGTCTGGTGTCAATGGTGTGGGGAATTTTCCCTTCAAGCTGTTCTGGGGGCAAAGGGGGGTCCGACCTGGTACTATATGGGTATACCTAATAAACTGGCCGCTGAGTGTATGTTTCCTATATGTTTCCTGTATGCCATGATTCATTATTTATTCCATTAACTGTTTGCGACTAAACTATATAAGCTGTAGGACCTACAGTATAAGAACTCATTAAACCTTGGAATTAACATTTGGTGGAACGGCCACTTCCAGGTTCTCCTGTGGATGGGGTTCAAGTCCTTGTGACTCTGATGCTGTCCTAATATTAGCACATTGTCCTCTGTCCCGTGTCCCTGACAGAGGCGTGCATTGCGGACGGCATCGGAGAAGGTGCGTAGCCGGACGTCGTTCTCGGGCTCCGTGCAGCACCCGCCTGGTACACGGGTTAACCGCTACATTGGCCGGCTAATCGAGGCTCGTCAGACAGACTCACAGACCACCGACCTCAACTTCATCACACTCACCTACAGGAACACAGACAGGGAGCGCAGGGTATGTAGAGTACACACACACACACACACACACACACACACACACACACACTGTAAAAATCTGCCTTCTCACTGTCTTTCTTTCTCAGTGTGTGGGTGGCAAAGAAGGGGCATGCTTCGTGACTCCCTTCATCTTCTCTCTCTCTCTCTCTCTCTCTCTTTCTCTCTCTCTCACTCTTTCTCCCTCTCACTCTTTCTCTCTCTCTCACTCTCTCTTTTTCTCTCTCTTTCTCTCTCCTCTCTCTTACTCTTTATTTTTCTCTCCCCCTTCCCCTCTCCTCTCTCTCTCCCACGCTTGTCATCTTTGGTTGTGGGGTTTAAAGTGATCCACCCACACTCTCAGGAGGGGGTGCTGCTAATGATTTGGGAGCCTCTGAGCCACATGCGCCTGCCGGATGACTTTCTCCTTCGTGTGAGTGGGAGTCTGACACAAAGACCCAGAGAACAGAAGAACTGTGATTGTGTGTATATGTATGTGTGGGTGTATGTGTGTATGTTTGTGTGTGTGCCTGCGTGAGTGCGTTGCGTGTGTGCCTGTGTGAGTGCGTTGCGTGTGTGCCTGTGTGAGTGCGTGTGTGCCTGTGTGAGTGCGTTGCCTGTGTGAGTGCGTTGTGTGTGCCTGTGTGAGTGCGTTGCGTGTGTGCCTGTGTGAGTGCGTGTGTGCCTGTGTGAGTGCATGTGTGCCTGTGTGAGTGCGTGTGTGCCTGTGTGAGTGCGTTGCGTGTGTGCCTGTGTGAGTGCGTGTGTGCTTGTGTGAGTGTGCGTGTGTGCCTGTGTGAGTGCATTGCGTGTGTGCCTGTGTGAGTGCGTGTGTGTGCCTGCGTGAGTGCGTTGCGTGTGTGCCTGTGTGAGTGTGTGTGTGTGCCTGCGTGAATGCATTGCGTGTGTGCCTGTGTGAGTGCGTGTGTGCCTGTGTGAGTGCGTGTGTGCCTGTGTGAGTGCGTTGCGTGTGTGCCTGTGTGAGTGCGTGTGTGCCTGTGTGAGTGCGTTGCGTGTCTGCCTGTGTGAGTGCGTGTGTGCCTGTGTGAGTGCGTGTGTGCCTGTGTGAGTGCGTGTGTGCCTGTGTGTGCGTGTGCCTGTGAGTGCCTGTGTGCGTGTGTGCCTGTATGAGTGCGTGTGCCTGTGCCTGAGTGCGTGTGTGCCTGTGTGAGTGCGTGTGTGTGCCTGCGTGAGTGCGTTGCGTGTGTGCCTGTGTGAGTGTGCGTGTGTGCCTGCGTGAGTGCATTGCGTGTGTGCCTGTGTGAGTGCGTGTGTGCCTGTGTGAGTGTGTGTGCCTGTGTGAGTGCGTTGCGTGTGTGCCTGTGTGAGTGCGTGTGTGTGTGTGAGTGCCTGCGTGAATGCCAGTGCGTGTGTGCCTGTGTGAGTGCGTGTGTGCCTGTGTGAGTGCGTGTGTGCCTGTGTGAGTGCGTTGCGTGTGTGCCTGTGTGAGTGCGTGTGTGCCTGTGTGAGTGCGTTGCGTGTGTGCCTGTGTGAGTGCGTGTGTGCCTGTGTGAGTGCGTGTGTGCCTGTGTGAGTGCGTGTGCCTGTGTGAGTGCGTGCCTGTGTGAGTGCGTGTGTGCCTGTGTGAGTGCTGTGTGAGTGCGTGTGTGCCTGTGTGAGTGCGTGTGTGCCTGTGTGAGTGCGTGTGTGCCTGTGTGAGTGCGTGTGTGCCTGTGTGTGCCTGTGAGTGCGTGTGTGCCTGTGTGAGTGCGTGTGTGCCTGTGCCTGTGTGCGTGTGTGCCTGTGTGAGTGCGTGTGTGCCTGTGTGAGTGCGTGTGTGCCTGTGTGAGTGCGTGTGTGCCTGTGTGAGTGCGTGTGTGCCTGTGTGAGTGCGTGTGTGCCTGTGTGAGTGCGTGTGCCTGTGTGAGTGTGTGTGTGCAGGTAGGTTACTTTCTAAATGTAACGTTTTGATTACTTTCCCATAAACAGGCATTAGAAGAAGACAAAGATAATCTATTAAACGCATTTGCTGTGTCGCCATAGTGGTTTCTGACTTGGGGTCATACTCGCTCAGGTGGAAGAAATTTAAACTTGCATCTTTTTTTCAATGCTGAATTGAATGTCATTGAGAAAACAGAAAGGTGTTGTAATGTATTTTTTCACAAACATCCTTTCTAAATGTGATCCAAGAAGTAATCATCTAGAGGTCATCTAGTTTTTCAAAAGTATCTAATCTGATTACAATTCTTTGGACGGTATACACTAAAAACAAATGGTTCTATATGTTGCCAAATAAGGGTTCTTTGGCTTGTAACCATTGCGGAACCCTTTTTGGTGCTATATGGAACCTTTTCTTGAAGGTTCTATAAACAACCATGCTCAGAAGCTTCTAAATGGACCCTGTATGGTGCTATACAGAACCTTAAGGTAAAGAACCATTAAAAAACTGTTCCGATATCATTACAACCCTTTTGGGGGCTACAGCGCCTTCAGAAAGTATTCACGCCCCTTGACTTTTTCCACATTTTGTTGTGTTACAAAGTCGGATTAAAATGGATTTAATTGTCATTTTTGGTCAATGTACACTAAATACTCTGTAATGTCAAAGTGGAAGAAAATTTCCAAAAATGTATCACATTTATGGAAAATGAAACACTTTCTGGGTAAGTCTCTAAGAGCTTTGCACACCTGGATTGTACAATATTTGCACATTATTTATTTTTTTATTCTTCAAGCTCTGTCAAGTTGGTTGTTGTTCATTGCTAGACAGCCATTTTCAAGTCTTGCCCTAGATTTTCAAGATGATTTAAGTCAAAACTGTTACTAGGCCACTCAGGAACATTCAATGTCATCTTGGTAAATCATTGGTTCGAAACTACAGAGCAGTACAAAACAAGAGAACACACATGGTTAATGTTCTGAAAAATAAAGATATCCATATTGGTCATATTGGTCATGGCTCTCGAGTGGCGCAGTAGTCTAAGGCACTGCATCTCAGTGCAAAGAGGCATCACTACAGTCCCTGATCTGACTGTGATTAGAGCGATGTTGATGTTGTGCTGTGATGCCAGCAGATTCCAGACTGCATTTGCCGATCGCCCTTCATCTTCATTCATCAGTGAGTCGATGGCTTGAATAGTCTCACTGGAAATTGAATACAATGTAAAAAATGATGACCAGCAGGGTCAAATAATATAAACAGTGGTTATAGAGGGTGCAACCAGTCAGCACCTTAGGAATAAATGCCAGTTGGCTTTTCATAGCCGAGCATTCAGAGGTCGAGAGAGACTTTGACTTTTTGACTTTCTTTATTGAAACATTCTCAATTCATTTAAAACTCACCCCCCCACTCCTAAAATAAAAAATAAAAATATAAAAACCCTCTCCTACAACCGTATATCCAAAACATCTTCCCCAGCAATACAGAAAGCCCCCCCCAACACACCATATCTCCTCAAACATCTCCACACATTTGATCATTTTATAGAACTCAAACTCAACCCTAAGGCGCGCAGAGACCATCCCATTAAACAGTAGTAAAGGGTCTGTTATCCCCCACCTTTGACCCTGTTCCTCCTTGTTAGCCAAATAGCTAACTTTGCCTGAGCAAACAGAAAATTCAACAAAACACATTTTTCTTTCTCCTTACTCGAATACCTGTATCCCATTATAAACATCCCAACAGCAAAAACCACCCCCAACCTGTCACACAGACATTCCAACAGAGACATTAATGGCATTAACCTGGTGCACACAGAAAACACATGAATTACAGTTTCTTTCATTTGACAGAAAGGACACCCCTGCCCAATTCCCGGATCAACCCGTGCCAACCAGCTGTTAGTGGCCAGGGCTCCATGAAGAACCCTCCACTGGAGGTCCCCTGACCTCTTTGGTACTGGGGGTTTGTAGAGCGCCCTCCATCTAAAACCCACCATACTCTCCGCCCCACATACCCCCTGCCACTGATGAGCCTTCACTCCTGTTAGGCTTCTAATGCTCCTAACCTTAACGCAGAGGTTGTAGAGGGCTTTACCTCCCACCCCCTCAAACTCCCCCAGGCTCGGAGTGTTAAAATCTAACAAGTCCTCCAGACCCCCTTGCCAGTCTCCAGTCTCTGCCGTCACCTGCAGTGGCGGGAACATTGGTGGCCCCTCTCCCTTTGGCCTCTCAAACACCCCCCTTACCGGCTCAGACAGTGCCTCCTGGACCTCCTCCAGGAATCTCTCCAGCAGCCTAAGAGACGTTATTCCTGTTTGTTGCGCCAAGACCTCCGGGGTTTTCCACCCCTCCTCTCCCAGCAGTCTCAGGTCACCCAGCCTTTGTAAACCCCCTGCCATCAGTTGCCTCTGCAGGGTGGCCGACTGAACCGATCTCAAAGGGATGGCTGGGTTGTGGAAGATAGGCTCCTCCCACACCCACTGCCCAGGCTCCACACCCCCTTCTCGTGTGGGCCTTAGCAGCTGCCAGGCCCTCAGCACCGCAGAGTAAAACTCTGAGAGACCTGCTGTACTCAACCTCTCCAGCTTCATGAGGAACAGCTGCCGGTCCAACCCTAATCCGCCAGCTCTCCTCAGCAGCGCGCATGCTGGTTCCCTCCAGCCAACATCAGTGTGGTACAGCAGTCTCTGCACCGCCTTTAGTCGGAAAGCAGCCATCCTGCTCTCCAGTTCCACCAGGCCCTGTCCTCCTTCGTGGACAGTCATGTACAAAACTGCTGCCTTCAGCCAGTGATGTCCCGACCAAAAGAAGTCCACCAGCTTGCGTTGCAGGTCTGCAAGCAGACCGGGCGGGGGTTGAGGACAGCCAGTTTATGCCACAAGGAAGATGCCACCAGGTTGTTGATTGTCAGCACCCTCCCTCTATATGACACTTGGGACAAGAGCCACCTCCACCTGGCCAGTCTTGACACCACTGCCTGTGACAGCCCCTCCCAGTTCTTGCTGACCCACCTCTCCGAGCCCAAGTACAACCCCAACACTTTAAGCCCTTCACAACCCCACTGCAAACCCCCTGGAAGCAGAGGAGGAGCCCTATCCCCCCATGCCCCACATAACAGAGCTTTGCTCTTTCCCCAGTTTACCTTAGCTGATGAAGCTCCCTCGTACACCTTCAGACTGGTCTCTAGTTCCTGCATATCTTGCCCATCTCTGACCATCACAGAAACATCATCTGCATATGCTGAGACTGCTATTCCTGTCACCACATCCATGCCTGTCCAGCACACTCCCCGCAGTCTCCTGCGTAGCAGTCCTAAAAAAGGTTCAATGGCTAGTGTGTACAGCTGCCCAGATAGAGGGCATCCTTGTCTAATGCCCCGTCTCACCCAGACTGGCCTACTGAGCCCCCCTCCCACCTTAACCATACATGACGCCCCAGCATACAACAGCTTCACACAGGTCACAAAACTCTTCCCAAACCCAAACACAGACATCACATTAAACATATACTCATGATCCACTCTATCAAAAGCCTTCTCTTGATCTAAAGAGACCAGTCCAAAGTTCACATTAGAACCTCTCGACAAGTCCAACATGTCCCTAATCAAGAACAAGTTGTCCGTGATTGAGCGTCCCGGTACACAATATGTCTGGTCCTTGTGTATTATAGAGTCCAGATGGGACTTCAGTCTGTTAGAGAGGACCTTGGCAAAAATCTTGTAGTCCGCACAGAGTAATGCCACAGGCCTCCAGTTCTTAAGTTCACACAAGTCCCCTTTTTTGGGCAGGAGAGTCAGAGCCGCCCGACGGCAGCTCATCGGCAACTCTCCTACCCCGACGCATTCACGCAACACGCAAAAGAAATCCTGTCCAATTGTTCCCCAGAATTTTTGGTAAAATTCCACTGGAAGTCCATCGACCCCGGGTGCACGACCGGGTGACATCTGGGTTACTGCCTCTGCCAGTTCATGTGACAACAGAGGAATGTCCATTTCATCCCTCTGTGCCCGAGAGAGCTTAGGGAGTCCTGCGAACAAGACCTGAGCACACATAGGATCACACATTTCTGCCCTATACAATTCAGTATAAAACTCCACAGTCCGCTCCCGCATCTCCCCCACCACAGAGGTCACCCGCCCATCAGACAGCCGTAGACAATGCATACCCTTGGCTTCACTGCTCTGTCTTTCCAAACCAAAGAAGAAGGAGCTGGGAGCATCCATCTCCTTGAGCATGGAGAACCTAGCTCTTACAAGTGCTCCCTTTGCTTTAACCTGGAAAAAACTGCCCAGGTCCCTACGTAATTCGGCTAAGTTAGCCTGGAGGCCTACATTGCCTTGCCCCACCATCTCTACCTCCATCTCACTAATACACCGCTCTAGTTCCCCCAATACTCTCCTAGCCTCTGAGGATGAGAGAGCTGTGTACTGTTGACAGAAAAGCCGAATTTGCACTTTCCCCACATCCCACCATTGACTCAGAGACTCATACTCCTCTCTTCGCTGCCCCCATCTTTCCCAAAAAGTCTGGAAACCTGAGCAAAAAGTGGCATCTTGTAAGAGCTTTACATTGAACTTCCAATAAGATGCCTGCCGGGGCCCTGGTGAAATAGACAGCCGAGCCATGGTTATGTGGTGATCCGAAAACCCCACTGGGAGAATGGTAGCACCCAGCAGCCTATTGCTCTGATTCCTGGACATGTAAAAACGATCAAGTCGAGCTGCACTCACCCTAGCCCCAAAAACCTTCACCCACGTATACTGTCTTGTGTTTGGATGTTTAGTTCTCCAAACATCCACTAGGTCAAACTGATTAAAGATATCCCTTAACACTCCCACTGACACTGAATGAGGCTCTTCCCCATTTCTGTCTTTTGTAAAATCCATTGTACAGTTCCAGTCACCTCCGATCACCAGCGTCTCCTCAGGCGCTACTTGTGAGAGTTCCTGTCTAAGACTCCCAAATAGAACCCCTCTTTCTCTCCCTGTGTTAGGCGCATACACATTTATAAAGACAAAACACATGTTGTTAATTTCTGCTTTAACAACAAGCAACCTACCCTTACACACCTCCTTTGAGGAGCAAATTTTTACAGCCAGACCCGGTGCAAAAAGGACTGCCACCCCTGCACTAAGATTTGTCCCATGGCTCAACACACTTGCCCCTTTCCACCAGAGCCCCCAATCAACTTCATTCACCACATCACTATGCGTCTCCTGCAGAAACAACACCTGTACTTTTTTTTGTTTTACATTTTCACCCAACACACTCCTCTTTCCCGCATCTCTGGCGCCATTTATATTGAGCGAGCCTACCCGAAGAGTCTCCATAAGAAGTGGGAGAAAAGCCAGCAGAGAAATAGACCAATAGCAAAGCTCAAAAAGCCCCAGTGTCAGTAAGAAATTAAACATTTAAACAGTGTCTGAAGGTAAACCTTTACGCACTGTTGTGACCCACTTCCTCAACCTAAACCGTTTCCTGGGTGAGAGGACACCATGCCCCTCATTTGTCATAGCATGTTGTACTGATCTTACAAACTTTCTAGGATCAGGAAAAAAAGCCTCAAGATTAACTTTTTTCCCCTTAGTCTCATTCAGGAACCTTGTCAGTTCTCTCAACGTGTACTTAGACCCCTCTGGTTGACTGGCTGTCAGCTCCAGGCCAATTGAAGAGGAGTCTGAAAAAAATAACTCCTCATCCTCTTCCTCAGACTCACTTTCCTCCTCTTCTCTATCTCCCACCCTGACCACCTGCCCTTTCTCTCTGGTTAGGGCCTCACCCACAGCAACAGGCAACATTTCCATGGTGCCTTTGTCCACACCCTTTTTCCTTTTCCTCTTGACACCCTCCTCCTCCCCCCCTAATCTCTTACTCTTCCCCACTATATTCTCCTCATCCACTAGAATAACCTGACTAGACGCAGTATCATCTGCACCACCCTCCATAGCATGACTAGGGCCAGCCTCAGCTACACCACCCTCCATAGCATGACTAGGGCCAGCCTCAGCTACACCACCTTCCATAGCATGACTAGGGCCAGCCTCAGCTACACCACCCTCCATAGCATGACTCGGCCCAGCATCATCTGCACCACCCTCCATAGCATGTCTAGGCCCAGCCTCAGCTACCCCACCATCTCTAGCCTGACTAGACCCAGCCTCTGCTTCTCCACCATCTCTAGCCTGACTAGACCCAGCCTCCACTACCCTACCATCTCTAGCCTGACTAGACCCAGCCTCTGCTTCTCCACCATCTCTAGCCTGACTAGACCCAGCCTCCACTACCCTACCATCTCTAGCCTGACTAGGCCCAGCCTCATCTACACCACCATCTCTAGACTGACTAGGCCCAGCCTCTGCTGTCTGCATCTCCTTACCCCCTGCATTTTGACCTCGATTTCCCCCACTTGCGCTTGTACCCTGACCTTGTCTATGGCCTTTATGTGGGCACGCAAAACTCTTGTGCCTCAAATCCCCACATTCAAAACACCGTAGACTATCTGTGCTGGCAAAACCTGCATAGAGCCCCTCCCCATGCCTCACTTTAAAATGCACATTTAGCTGTTGCTCATTATTGTTCAGAAACATAAACACTTGCCTCCTGAACGAAACAACGTGCTTAACGGCATCTGCCTGAAAACCTGCTGACAGTACACGGAAACCGCTAGCAAACTTACCAAAACGACTCAGCTCTTTCCTAATTTGATCATCCGTAATAAACGGAGGCAAATTTGCCACTACAACTCTTGTTGAAGGGGTAGAGAGAGGTGAAATTGACACCAACACATCCCTTACAAATATTCCGCTAGCAATTAGCCTACCGACCAAATTAGCCCTTTTCATGAACACAACCACAGCTTTGTTCATTCTAGAAGCAGAATGTATAAACTCAGCTCCTACCTGTTCACCGACCGCGAGCAGAACCTCCTCCACCTTAACTCCGTTCTCAGGAACACACCTGAATCCATGCTGTATCGACAGCGTCTCCTCCGCGCTAGGCTGAGAAGCCATTGCGCACACTACACCTTCCAACCCCCAGGAAAGTTACTCTGTCCTCTTCCACCCTAACTTTGAAAAAAAACTTTGGATACCGCTAAAAACAAATATTGCATTAACCCTCCACCATAGAAAATAACATGTAAAGAAAAGAATGCACTGAGAGAGAGAGAGAGAGAGAGAGAGAGAGAGAGAGAGAGAGAGAGAGAGAGAGAGAGAGAGAGAGAGAGAGAGAGGGAGAGAGAGGGAGAGATAGAGAGAGAGATAGATAGAGAGAGAGATAGAGAGAGAGAGAGAGAATATCGAAACACACACAGTAACGCGTGTTAATGAGTTCCGAGAGCCGATCTGTTATCCAACGATTAGATTAATAGCCCGGCTACTGTAGGTGGGAAAATCCCCCCCAACAAGCAATAGCCTCCCCCCGTGTGGTCAACTATTTTAGCACCGTTTCGCGCTGATCTGAGACAATGAAGATTACTTAATAAACATAAACATTTTATTCACCCTGCATTATAATATATAATTGTACAAAAGCCCCTTAGATAGGAATTTAGAATCCTCTAATTTACTTAGATCTACTACTGTACAAGGACATTTTATGGATCTGCCAGTATTTACATTTAGAGATTCCGGTAAAGAAATGTGTATGTAGAGGGGTAACATTCTTCCCCAGTTCTCTTACCATTTTGTACAGTTGTATGAAAAGCCTACCAGTTGGTGTGACTGTAATGTTAATTCTCTTGAGAGGAGTTTTGCTCTTCACTATCACAATATTAAACACTTTCATATGCATTCAGGAAGGAAATCTCTTTAGCCGACATGTTGCGGTTCATCTGATGAAGGATTGACTCGATCTATAAGCCCAGGACGACAGTAAAACGGGCAATAAGATACACTGCAAGAAAGGGAACACAGGACCCTGTCTTTCAAAGATAATTCGTAAAATTCCAAATAACTTCACAGATCTTCATTGTAAAGGGTTTAAACACCGTTTCCCATGCTTGTTAAATGAACCATAAACAATTAATGAACATGCACCTACAGTGCCTTGCGAAAGTATTCGGCCACCTTGAACTTTGCGATCTTCTACCACATTTCAGGCTTCAAACATAAAGATATAAAACTGTATTTTTTTGTGAAGAATCAACAACAAGTGGGACACAATCATGAAGTGGAACGACATTTATTGGATATTTCAAACTTTTTTAACAAATCAAAAACTGAAAAATTGGGCGTGCAAAATTATTCAGCCCCCTTAAGATAATACTTTGTAGCGCCACCTTTTGCTGCGATTACAGCTGTAAGTCACTTGGGGTATGTCTCTATCAGTTTTGCACAAACTGAAATTTTTCCAATTCCTCCTTGCAAAACAGCTCGAGCTCAGTGAGGTTGGATGGAGAGCATTTGTGAACAGCAGTTTTCAGTTCTTTCCACAGATTCTCGATTGATTCAGGTCTGGACTTTGACTTGGCCCTTCTAACACCTATATGTTTATTTTTGAACCATTCCATTGTATATTTTGCTTTATGTTTTGGATCATTGTCTTGTTGGAAGACAAATCTCCGTCCCAGTCTCAGGTCTTTTGCAGACTCCATCAGGTTTTCTTCCAGAATGGTCCTGTATTTGGCTCCATCCATCTTCCCATCAATTTTAACCATCTTCCCTGTCCCTGCTGAAGAAAAGCAGGCCCAAACCATGATGCTGCCACCACCATGTTTGACAGTGGGGATGATGTGTTCAGGGTGATGAGCTGTGTTGCTTTTACGCCAAACATAACGTTTTGCATTGTTGCCAAAAAGTTCAATTTTGGTTTCATCTGACCAGAGCACCTTCTTCCACATGTTTGGTGTGTCTCCCAGGTGGCTTGTGGCAAACTTTAAACGACACTTTTTATGGATATCTTTAAGAAATGGCTTTCTTCTTGCCACACTTCCATAAAGAACAGATTTGTGCAATATACGTCTGATTGTTGTCCTATGGACAGAATCAGCTGTAGATCTCTGCAGTTCATCCAGAGTGATCATGGGCCTCTTGGCTGCATCTCTGATCAGTCTTCTCCTTGTATGAGCTGAAAGTTTAGAGGGACGGCCAGGTCTTGGTAGATTTGCAGTGGTCTGATACTCCTTCCATTTCAATATTATCGCTTGCACAGTGCTCCTTGGGATGTTTAAAGCTTGGGAAATCTTTTTGTAAAAGGCTTTAAACTTCTTCACAACAGTATCTCGGACCTGCCTGGTGTGTTCCTTGTTCTTCATGATGCTCTCTGCGCTTTTAACGGACCTCTGAGACTATCACAGTGCATGTGCATTTATACGGAGACTTGATTACACACAGGTGGATTGTATTGATCATCATTAGTCATTTAGGTCAACATTGGATCATTCAGAGATCCTCACTGAACTTCTGGAGAGAGTTTGCTGCACTGAAAGTAAAGGGGCTGAATAATTTTGCACGCCCAATTTTTCAGTTTTTGATTTGTTAAAAAGGTTTAAAATATCCAATAAATGTCGTTCCACTTCATGATTGTGTCCCACTTGCTGTTGATTCTTCACAAAAAAATTCAGTTTTATATCTTTATGTTTGAAGCCTGAAATGTGGCAAAAGGTCGCAAAGTTCAAGGGGGGCAAATACTTTCGCAAGGCACTGTATGGAACGGTCGTTAAGACTCTAACAGCTTACAGACGGTAGGCAATTAAGGTCACAGTTATGAAAACTTAGGACAGTAAAGAGGCCTTTCTAGTGACTCTGAAAAACACCAAAAGAATGATGCCCAGGGTCGCTGCTCATCTGCGTGAACGTGCCTTAGGCATGCTGCAAGGAGGCATGAGGACTATTGCAATGTCCGTACTGTGAGACGCCTAAGACAGAGCTACAGGGAGACAGGACGGACAGCTGATCATCCTCGCAGTGGCAGACCACGTGTAACAACATCTGCGCAGGATCGGTGCATCCAAACATCACACCTGCGGGACCGGTACAGAATGGCAACAACAACTGTCCGAGTTACACCTGGAACGCACAATCCCTCCATCAGTGCTCAGACTGTCTGCAATAGGCTGAGAAAGGCTGGACTGAGGGCTTGTAGGCCTGTTGTAAGGCCCCCCCTTTGTTCAGGGACACATTATTCCATTTCTGTTCGTAACATCTCTGTGAAACTTGTTCAGTTTATGTCTCAGTTGTTGAATCTTGTTATGTTCATACAAATATTTACATATGTTAAGTTTGCTGAAAATAAACACAGTTGACAGTGAGAGGACATTTCTTTTTTTGCTGAGTTTATAGACCCGTAGAAAATGGTTGCAGGTCGGAGGGCCATCTAACAAGTGCAGATCGGAGGACCATCAAGCGAAACAGACCAATGAAGCACGGGTAAATGGTAGGTGTATCTGTGACTCTCTGAGGACTGGGTAGGGTAGGGGGCCCACTCCCTCCACTTCTCCCTTCCCTTGGCGCGGGTTCTGGGCTGGGAGGGATGGTAGGGTGGCTTTGGCTCTCACCCGAGCTCGGATCCCAGCGTCTCCACGTGGCCTGGGCTGCACCATCCAAAGTGTAATTAGTAGCTTCACCTTGCTCGAAGGGATATTCAGTGTTTATTTTTTATATATTTACCAATCTACTAATAGGTGCCCTTCTTTGCGAACCATTGGAAAACCTCCCTGGTCTTTATGGTTGAATCTGTGCTTGAAATTCACTGCTCAACTGAGTGACCTTACAGATCATCATATGTGTGGGGTACAGAAATGGGGTGGTCATTTAAAAATCATGTTAAACACTATTCTTGCACACAGTGAGTCCATGCAACTTATGTGACTTGTTAAAGATGATTTTACTCCTGACCTTATTTAGGCCATAACAAGAGGGTTGAATACTTATGGACTCAACACATTTCAGCTTTTCATTCATTGTTAGATTATAAACATTTCTAAAAACATATTTCTACTTAGACATTATGGTGTATTGTGTGTAGATCAGTGACACAGAATCTAAATGTAATCCATTTTAAATTCAGGCTGTAATTACAACAGAACGTGGAACAAGTAAAGTGGTGTGAATACTTTCTGAAGGCACTTCAGGGTTCTTTATAGAACCTTTATGGAGAATGGTTCTACAAAGAATATTTTTCAATTTCAAAGATTCTTTGTAGAACCATGCAGGGATTTTCTTCCAGTTTAATAGCCATATTACACTAACTGGAATGACACTGCCAATCATGGCTGCACAAAAAGACCTGTGCGCAAACCACACCCCAAATATTCTGATTAGCCGCAGCCCCTACATTTTCAATAATTTATCACTAAAGGAAATAACAATTTTTTGAATTGTAAAGAACCATTAAAGGGCTCGAAGGGTTCTTTCGGTCAGTATGGTTCCACATAGACTGGCTGTCCTTTGGCTACAGTGTTTACATAATTGTTACATTTGTTTAACTGCAACTCATATTTTGCCCCACCTCTCTCTCTCTCTCGCTCTCTTGTTCTCTCTCTTTCTCTCTCTCTCTGTAGATTGCCTGACATTTAAAAGATCAATCTCAACTCTGGAATCGATGAAAAACAGTTTCAGATGCTTCTTTAATTAATTACATGTCAGTAATCACTACTCTCTCTCTTCACCCCTCTCTCTTCACCCCTCTCTCTCTCTCTCTCTCTCTCTCGCTCTCTCTCTTGCTCTCTCTCTCTCTCTCTCTCTCTCTCTCTCTCTCTCTCCCTCCCTCTCTCTCTCCAGTATAACCAGGAGTATGATGGTAATTTCATCAGTGCAGTGATTGTCTCTCTGGTCCTCGCTGCTCTCTTTGGCCTTATCTATCTTCTGATGATACCACAGTACGTACGTACACACACGCACACAGGCACGCAGGCACACACACACACAAAACACACACACACACACACACACACACACACACACACACACACACACACACACACACACACACACACCAGATCCAAAGCAGTATTGGATGTTTATCCAGGTCCCCTGGATGTTAGGAGATGCCTTCAATACCATCCACTAGGGGCAACGGTGAGCACTATTACCATCAAGTAGGCTCTATTGTTGCAATGCATACCAAAACATTGGTACTTTGTCAATACTAGAACATGAAAAAACGATTCGGTACTAGAATTTTTGTTGCTTTCGTTCTGTCAAATGTTTCTCACGTCATATACCCATTGAGAGGATCGAGTCTGTCGAGTAGTTTGTCTGGATCTTCTCAAGGGGGCAGTAGCTAGTCAGGATGTGCTTGTCCATGCAGCTGACACAATGCAAGCCACTTTTGAGAAGTAAGCGAGAGGAGAAAGAAAATGCAAACAGCATGGCTTCTTCTAACGAAAACATCATCCCCCCACGCCCGCAGCTTGTTGGCAAAACTGGCTGCAGATGTGAACTATGGGAATAGTTTGATTACAGAGCAGATGATGAGGGTCAGCCCACCAAAACAACTAAGCAAAATGTTATACAAAGCAGTGCAGTGCAAGGTAGGTTTAGTTCTAAAACGCCAAAAGACAATTTTACACATGACATTTGCATTGTAACGTTATTCTACTAGCAACTCAATTTGAATTATTTTTAAGTGACAATAACATGAACAATTATTATGCACTCATAACTTAGCTATGACAGCAATATACACTGAGTGTGCAAAACATTAAGCACTTCCCATGCTCTTTCCATGACATAGATGACCAGGTGAAACCAGGTGAAAGCTATAATCGCTTATTGCTGTCACCTGTTAAATGCCATTCAATCAGTGTAGATGAAGGGATGGAGACAGGTTATAGAAAAGTTTTTAAGCCTTGAGACAGTTGAGACATGGATTGTGTATGTGTGCTATTCAGAGGGTGAATGGGCAAGACAAAAGATTGAAGTTCATTTGAACGGAGTATGGTAATATGTGCCATGCGCACCAGTTTGTGTCAAGAACTGCAACGCTGCTGGGTTTGTCACGCTCAACCGTTTCCCGTGTGTATCAACAATGGTCCACCACCAAAGGACATCCAGCCAACTTGACACAACTGTAAGATCTTTTTGTGTTATTTAATGTTTTTTTTCTTCATTTAGAAAATACATTGATTATAGAATAGAAGGTATTCTATTTGTTTTTTGTTGTTGTTCTACCAGTTATCAACACATTATTACAATGGTGGAATTCCATTAGTTATTCTGTGACTTCAGCTAATACGCTTATTTTTTTTGGCGTGGTATCGTTTTGGTAGTGAATATAGTTTTGGTGTCAAGTATGGTGATACTAAACCTGGTATTGGTATCGAAGTCAACATGTTGTTATCGTGACAACACTAGTAGGCTCACGGCTTGCTAGAACTCCGGCTCTGAGGGTTCAGTCCCAGTGGCACGATGGGCTTTTAACACTATCAAAACCTTAACCAATCAAAACCCTAACTCAACTTAACCAATCAGAATGAATGACTCAATTTAACTGTTAAAACTCAACGTTTATCCCCCTCCCTGGACAAACATAAACACACACACACACGAACACACACACAAAGAGACATCTCGAAAGAAACAAGACATTAGAGAAGTTGATAAGTCACTTTGTACTTATCTCTCTCTCTATATATATATCTCTCTCTCTCCCTCTCTATCTCTCTCTCTCTCTCTCTCTTATCTATCTCTCTCTCTATATCTATCTCTCTCTCCCTCTCTATATCTCTCTCTCTCTATCTCTCTCTATATATATCTATCTCTCTCTCTCTCTATATCTATCTATCTCTCTCTCTCTCTATATCTATCTCTCTCTCTATATATCTCTCTCTCCCTCTCTCTCTCTCTCTCGCTCTCTCTCTCTCCCTCTCTATATCTCTCTCTCTCGCGCCCTCTATCTCTCTCTCTCTATCTCTCCCTCTCTCCCTCTCTCCCTCTCTCTATCTCTCCCTCTCTCTATCTCTCGCTCTCTCTCTCTCTCTCTCTCTCTCTCTCTCTCTCTCTCTCTCTATCTCTCTCTCTATATATCTATCTCTCCCTCTCTCCCTCTCTCTATCTCTCGCTCTCTCTATCTCTCTCTCTATCTATCTCTCTCTCTCTCTCTCTCTCTCTCTCTCTCTCTCTCTCTCTCTCTCTCTCTCTCTCTCTCTCTCTCTCTCGCTCTCTCTATCTCTCTCTCCCTCTATCTCTCTCTCTCTCTCTCTCTCTCGCTCTCTTTCTCTCTAGGGGACTGTTGGTGCTGCTGTTGCTGGTGATGTGTTTGTGCTTCCATGTGGTCTGTGTGATGTATCTTTACATCACAAGTGTTCAGGTAGGGAAGTCTGCCTACCTAGTGCTAGTCTACCTATTTGGGAACCCTTTAGTTGACACCCAGCGTCATAACACGTTATGACGTGGTCATAACCATGTCATAATATGTCAGAACAGCTGACATAACGTGTCATATATAACCATGTCATATTATGTCAGAACAGCTGACATAACGTGTCATACATAACCTGTCATAATATGTCAGAACAGCTGACATAACGTGTCATACATAACCTGTTATAATATGTCAGAACAGCTGACATAACGTGTCATACATAACCTGTTATAATATGTCAGAACAGCTGACATAACGTGTCATACATAACCTGTCATAATATGTCAGAACAGCTGACATAACGTGTCATACATAACCTGTCATAATATGTCAGAACAGCTGACATAACATGTCATACATAACCTGTCATAATATGTCAGAACAGCTGACATAACGTGTCATACATAACCTGTTATAATATGGTCATAGTACTGTAATGACGTATATATTTAGACCATTATTTTATGGCTGGTTATGACATCTTTATAAGAGTGTCAAAACCCACCAAACCTACCACATAAGGAAAAACAATCCATTACACCATATCAATGGTATGTTTGTTATATATAAAAAATGAAATTGACCATGTTAAATTATCATTGTAATTGAGCACACACTAATGTCAGACATGCACCTACCCCCAGTGCTCTGTTGCTGATGACTGGGATGAATGCAGGAGCAGGACAAGACACCCTCTTTGTGACTGATGACTGATATAAAGACATGTACGTGATAGGCCTATCTGGCTTATATGATTATGATGGTCATAAAAGCTATTTTTTTTGTAGGTGTCATAACCAGCCATAAAATAACGCAATATATGTCACAACAGGTGTAAACATATTGGTCATATTATGACAAGTTATGTCAGCTGTTATGACATATTACGACATGGTTATGACTGTGTCATAACGTGTTATGATGCTGGGTGTCAAGTAAAGTGTTACCAACAAAACACAGGGTCATACCTATAGGCCCTGCTTTAAAGTAGCGCACTAAATAGGGAATAGTCTCCCTCTCCTCCTCTATAGTAGTGTGGTGTCTGTGGAGTGGACTTACTGCCTGTCCCCCTCCAGTCATTTTACTCCTCTCACAGAGAGAGAGACTCGTTCTCTTTTCCGCTCCCCAGTAATGACAAGATGCATAAAACTATCATTGAGATAAACTGGTACTTCAACTCTTCGTTCTCCATCTCCCTCTCCTCGGTTTAGTGTTTTCCAGGGTGTCTCACCATTCAGATCCGAACAGCGCTCTGTGTGTTTCTAGTCCTGTTGACCTACACTGTCACCCAAGCATGTGTGGTAAGTGTGTGTGTTTAGAGGTCATCATGTACGTTTGAAATCTGGCCACTCCAAGGCATGTTTTAAAACGCAGGTTAGCTCCACTATTAGAGCTCCTTTCCCCTCATAATCTCTCCCTCTCTTTTTAACCCGTCTCCTTCCCCTTTTACCCCTCACCCTTTTCCTACCTCCTCCAGGTGAGCTGTTTACCCTGGGTCTGGATTATGGGAGGTAACTCTAGTAGCAGCTCCGTGGAGACTGTTTCCATGGACACGCCGAGCGAGCCAGGGCCAATGAACAGTACGGTAGCGGAGGGGGTGTGTCCGAACGTTTCCTACGCTCTCCTCTCCTGCGTGGCCGGAACTCTCACCGTCATCCCTTACCTCCGCGTCTCCTCGCTACCTAAGATACTCCTGCTCTTCCTTCTCTCGGTCCTTTACACCGTTGCCATGGAGACCAGCGGGTACCGCATCGCCGTGGGGTAAGGCGGCGGGGGCTCGGGTGAGGGGGTGAGAGGAGTGTGGTTCGATATGGGCAGGGTATGCTTTATCTGTAAGTTTGGTCAGCGTGTGTTTTAATGCAGTGTGTGTGTGTGTGTGTGTGTGTGTGTGTGTGTGTGTGTGTGTGTGTGTGTGTGTGTGTGTGTGTGGGGAAGTTTGCTCCACCCTCGGCGGTATGATCCAGTGCTGGGTCTCCTGTTGTTTACTGTAGCTCTGGCTCTACACTGTAGACAACTGGACCTCAAACTACGCTTAGACTACCTGTGGGCCACTCAGGTGAGTGTTTGTGTGTGTATTTGCGTATATGTGTCTGTGAGTCATTAGTGTTTGTGAGTCATTACCCCCCTCTAGTGATGAGGAAAAGCTATTACAGCTGAAATAGACTACTTTGTGAGCTCCAAGTGAAAACCAAGCCCCCTTTTTGGATATCGCTACAAACTAAAGGACTATCACTCTTTCATTCTGTCTGTATCTAGGTCTGTTAGTTATTTGTTGGTTGAAACCCAAATGGCACCCTATCCCTATGTAGTGCACTACTTTTGACCAGGGCCATATAAGGAATAGGTTGCCATACTATACTAATACATGTAACATGTTTTTGTTTCCATGTATTTTGTGCAGGCAGAGGAGGAGAGAGGCGACATGGAGAAGGTGAAGTTGGACAACAAGAGGATCCTGTTCAATCTCCTACCTGCACACGTTGCGCAGCACTTCCTCATGTCCAACCCCCGCAACATGGTGAGTCTCACCCCCGTCCCCCTCTCTCCCTGTCCCCCTCTCTCTCTGTCCCACCATCACCCTGTCTCCCTGCATCTCGTCCCCCTATTCCCCCGTCCCCCTTATGCCTTGTCCCCCATTCCCCCGCACCTCATTCCCCTGTTCCCCCTACGCCTCGTCCCACTGTTCCGCCTGCCCCACCTGTGCCTTGTCCACCAGTTCCCCCTGTGCTTTGTCCCCCTGTCCCTGCCATTCCCTGCTAGGTCATCTCCCGTTTGGGTAGTGGTGCATTTGAGTAGCTGGCTGGTGTGATCATGTCATTTTGAGGTCATGTTTGGGTTGAAGTGTGATCTGACCGCATCATGACGTGGTCATGTTTTGATGTTGCCTGAGAGCTTTTTGAACAGTAAATGTTAAGAATAGCCTCTTTTACCTCCAAGGTTGTATGGTCATTGTGGTTTTGTTGCAGTTTGGTTGCACTTTGTTTGGTTTGGTTGTGGTTGTGGTTGATATTTGTTTGAGATTTGATTTTGGTTTGGTTGTGGTTGATGTTTGTTTGTGGTTTGGTTGCGGTTTGGTTGGGGTTTGGTTAAGGTGTGATGTGACAGGTTCTCCGTCGTTGTGTCTGCTGATTGATCAATATCCGTTCTAATGATGTCTGTTCCACTCCCAGGACCCTCCCACTCCCCCCTCTCAGGAAGAGGAAGTGATTAAATCAAACATCCTGTAGACTTCCCAACCAGGACACGTATATTCCCGTCACTGACTTTTTTGTAAACAGTGGAACCAGGAAGTGACCCTGGGACAGTTGTTACAGGGGTGGTAGAACAGGTTCTAGAGCAAGGGAGAGAGAGGATAGTTTTTACATAGGGTTAACAGTACAGGTCCTGCAGTGGCCTGTCATATTGGTACAGTGTGTTGATGGCCATAGGGATACCGGGAACAGCGGTCACCCTTAAACCCTGGAATGTTGTAGAATGGTTACATCTCTCGATCCAATGTATCCCTATGTCAATCAATGCACTGTACCAATATGCCAGGGCTCTGTAGGACCTGTTCTGCCACCCCTGTAACAACTGTCCCAGGACCAGTGTAATAGCCCTATCTAGCTCTGGTTGCCTGTCTACCTCTATTCTAGGACATGTACTGTTAACCCTCTGTAACAACTGTCTCAGGACCTGCTCATATCTGTGTATTAGCCCTATCTGACTTTTAGTTCCTCGTATCTGTTCTATGACATGTACTGTTAACCGTCTATAACTGTCTGAAGACCTGTTAATACCTGTGCAATAGCCCTACGTAAGTCTTGATTCGTGTCTACCTATCTGCCTCCCTGTTTTAGAACCTGTACTGTTATAACCATCAACTGTCCCAGGACCTGTGTATATAACGAGCCTATCTGATCTAGGATTGGTACTGTTAACTCTGCAATAACTGTTCTTTCAGGGTGATGAACCATCTAACGTCAAGTTGTAAAATCCTGAAATTTTCCTTGAACCCTTTGTAAAAACTGTTTCAGGACCTGTTAATACCTTTGTAATAGTCCTATCTAACTGTTAGGTTCCCTGTCTGAATCTGTGTTAGGACCTGTACTACCAGTCGTATAGTCAGGTAGGAGTGCTGTTTGCCTCCATCGCTAATTTCAATGACTTCTACATTGAGCTGGACGGCAACAACATGGGAGTGGAGTGTCTCAGGCTGCTCAACGAGATCATCGCAGACTTTGACGAGGTGAGGCATCCCAAATGGCACCCTATTCCCTATATAGTGCACTGCTTTTGTCCAGAGCCCAACATTTATTTATTTTATTTGCACAAAAAAAAGATAATTGAAAAACAAACAGTGCAGATACTTCTGCGAACAGAGCCCAAATGGCACCCGATTCCCTATATAGTGCACTACTTTTGACCAGGGCCCTATGGCACCTTATTTATTTTATAGTCCTATGGACCCTGGTCAAAAGCAGTGCATAGGGAATAGGGTGCCAATTGGAATGTGGACCAACATCTCCTCTATTTTCATGTTCTACTGTTCCATGTGTACTGACAGTGTTGACATTAGTTCCATGTGTACTGACAGTGTTGACATTAGTTCCATGTGTACTGACAGTGTTGACATTAGTTCCATGTGTACTGACAGTGTTGACATTAGTTCCATGTGTACTGACAGTGTTGACATTAGTTCCATGTGTACTGACAGTGTTGACATTAGTTCCATGTGTACTGACAGTGTTGACATTAGTTCCATGTGTACTGACAGTGTTGACATTAGTTCCAGTGTTGACATTAGTTCCATGTGTACTGACAGTGTTGACATTAGTTCCATGTGTACTGACAGTGTTGACATTAGTTCCAGTGTTGACATTAGTTCCATGTGTACTGACAGTGTTGACATTAGTTCCATGTGTACTGACAGTGTTGATATTAGTTCCATGTGTTGACAGTGTTGAGTTCCATGTGTACTGACAGTGTTGACATTAGTTCCATGTGTACTGACAGTGTTGACATTAGCTGGTCAGATATTATAGTGGTGGTGTGATCATACAGTTTATTCATTGCTCTCTTCAGGGAGAGGAAGATGTTCATGTGGGGAGGAGGTTGGTTTGGCTGAATGTTGATTACAGGGTTGGGGTTACAGGGAAGGCAGTCAATTCAGGAAGTAAACTTTCCAAAAGTTCCAATTCCATACTTGAAAACATTTGATCTATTTTTAACGACTTCTCAATGATCTGAAAAAGAGAAGCTATGTATGTCTAAAGTTTGTCCATTTGTGTTTTTCTTTTAAAAATCAAATCGCTTCCTGAATTGACTGACTTCAATTGGAATGAACCCAACCCTGGCTTCTTATTTCTAATGCTTACTGGTCACGTCTCTCTCATAACTCTCTGTATACCTATATATAATTACCTTTCTCTCTCTCTCTGCCTGTAGCTGATGGACAAAGAGTGCTATAAGGACATTGAGAAGATCAAAACTATCGGCAGCACATACATGGCTGCAGTAGGCCTGGTACCTACCACTGGCTCCAAGGTACACTTAACTTGTATATCATACTGTGTGTGTGTGTGTGTGTGTGTGTGTGTGTGTGTGTGTGTGTGTGTGTGTGTGTGTGTGTGTGTGTGTGTGTGTGTGTGTGTGTGTGTGTGTGTGTGTGTGTGTGTGTGTGTGACCTCAATACAAACCGCTTCTGGAGACCCAAATCCAAGGGTCCTCAGAAACTGATTTCTTTGCATGAGGTGAAGTTTCCACCTTCCAAATTCTATATGAGAGAGAGAGTCATCGAGAGAGAGACATCGAGAGAGTGAGAGACATTGAGAGAGAGATATCGAGAGAGACATCGAGAGAGAGAGAGAGAGAGATAGATAGAGACAGAGAGAGAAAGACAGATGGTGAGAGACATTGAGATAGAGAGAGATTAGAGAGAGAGAGAGAGAGACATTTAGAGACGAAGAGAGAGAGAGAGAGAGAGACAGACAGAGAAAAAGAGAGAGAGAGACTTGTTAATTTTTATTGTTTATTTCACTTTATATATTCACTTTATATATTATCTACCTCACTTGCTTTGGCAATGTTAACACATGTTTCCCATGCCAATAAAGCCCTTGAATTAAATTGAATTGAATTGAATTGAGAGACATTGAGAGACGAAGAGAGAGAGAGAGAGAGAGACAGAGAGAGAGAGAGAGAGAGAGAGAGAGACAGACAGACAGACAGACAGACAGACAGACAGACAGACAGACAGACAGACAGACAGACAGACAGACAGACAGACAGACAGACAGACAGACAGACAGACAGACAGACAGACAGACAGACAGACAGACAGACAGACAGACAGACAGACAGAGAGAGAAAGAGAGAGAGAGAGAGAGAGAGACATTGAGAGACGAAGAGAGAGAGAGAGAGAGAGAGAGAGAGAGACAGACAGACAGACAGACAGACAGAGAAAGAGAGAGAGAGAGAGACATTGAGAGATGAAGAGAGAGAGACAGAGAGAGAGAGAGAGAGAGAGAGAGAGAGAGACAGACAGACAGACAGACAGACAGACAGACAGACAGACAGACAGACAGACAGACAGACAGACAGACAGACAGACAGACAGACAGACAGACGCGACAGACAGACAGACAGACAGACAGACAGACAGACAGACAGACAGACAGACAGAGAAAGAGAGAGAGAGAGACATTGAGAGATGAAGAGAGAGAGAGACTGAGAGATGAAGAGAGAGAGGGAGAGAGATAGATAGAGACAGAGAGAGAAAGACAGATGGAGAGAGACCTTGAGATAGAGAGAGATTAGAGAGAGAGAGAGAGAGACATTTAGAGATGAAGAGAGAGAGAGAGAGAGAGAGAGAGAGACAGACAGAGAAAGAGAGAGAGAGACATTGAGAGACGGAGAGAGAGAGAGAGAGAGAGAGACAGACAGACAGACAGACAGACAGACAGACAGAGAAAGAGAGAGAGAGAGAGAGACAGACAGACAGACAGAGAAAGAGAGAGAGAGAGAGAGCCATTGAGAGACGAAGAGAAGAGAGAGAGAGACATTGAGAGAGAGAGACAGACAGACAGACAGAGAAAGAAAGAGAGAGAGAGAGAGAGAGACATTGAGAGACGAAGAGAGACTTTTTGACTTTTGGTCTTTCTTTATTGAAACATTCTCAATTCATTTAAAACTCACCCCCCCCACTCCTAAAATAAAAATATAAAAACCCTCTCCTACAACCGTATATCCAAAACATCTTCCCCAGCAATACAGACAGCCCCCCCAACACACCATATCTCCTCAAACATCTCCACACATTTGATCATTTTATAGAACTCAAACTCAACCCTAAGGCACGCAGAGACCATCCCATTAAACAGTAGTAAAGGGTCTGTTATCCCCCCACCTTTGACCCTGTTCCTCCTTGTTAGCCAAATAGCTAACTTTGCCTGAGCAAACAGAAAATTCAACAAAACACATTTTTCTTTCTCCTTACTCGAATACCTGTATCCCATTATAAACATCCCAACAGCAAAAACCACCCCCAACCTGTCACACAGACATTCCAACAGAGACATTAATGGCATTAACCTGGTGCACACAGAAAACACATGAATTACAGTTTCTTTCATTTGACAGAAAGGACATCCCTGCCCAATTCCCGGATCAACCCGTGCCAACCAGCTGTTAGTGGCCAGGGCTCCATGAAGAACCCTCCACTGGAGGTCCCCTGACCTCTTTGGTACTGGGGGTTTGTAGAGCGCCCTCCATCTAAAACCCACCATACTCTCCGCCCCACATACCCCCTGCCACTGATGAGCCTTCACTCCTGTTAGGCTTCTAATGCTCCTAACCTTAACGCAGAGGTTGTAGAGGGCTTTACCTCCCACCCCCTCAAACTCCCCAGGCTCGGAGTGTTAAAATCTAACAAGTCCTCCAGACCCCCTTGCCAGTCTCCAGTCTCTGCCGTCACCTGCAGTGGCGGGAACATTGGTGGCCCCTCTCCCTTTGGCCTCTCAAACACCCCCCTTACCGGCTCAGACAGTGCCTCCTGGACCTCCTCCAGGAATCTCTCCAGCAGCCTAAGAGACATTATTCCTGTTTGTTGCGCCAAGACCTCCGGGGTTTTCCACCCCTCCTCTCCCAGCAGTCTCAGGTCACCCAGCCTTTGTAAACCCCCTGCCATCAGTTGCCTCTGCAGGGTGGCCGACTGAACCGATCTCAAAGGGATGGCTGGGTTGTGGAAGATAGGCTCCTCCCACACCCACTGCCCAGGCTCCACACCCCCTTCTCGTGTGGGCCTTAGCAGCTGCCAGGCCCTCAGCACCGCAGAGTAAAACTCTGAGAGACCTGCTGTACTCAGCCTCTCCAGCTTCATGAGGAACAGCTGCCGGTCCAACCCTAATCCGCCAGCTCTCCTCAGCAGCGCGCATGCTGGTTCCCTCCAGCCAACATCAGTGTGGTACAGCAGTCTCTGCACCGCCTTTAGTCGGAAAGCAGCCATCCTGCTCTCCAGTTCCACCAGGCCCTGTCCTCCTTCGTGGACGGTCATGTACAAAACTGCTGCCTTCAGCCAGTGATGTCCCGACCAAAAGAAGTCCACCAGCTTGCGTTGCAGGTCTGCAAGCAGACCGGCGGGGGGGTTGAGGACAGCCAGTTTATGCCACAAGGAAGATGCCACCAGGTTGTTGATTATCAGCACCCTCCCTCTATATGACACTTGGGACAGGAGCCACCTCCACCTGGCCAGTCTTGACACCACTGCCTGTGACAGCCCCTCCCAGTTCTTGCTGACCCACCTCTCCGAGCCCAGGTACACCCCCAACACTTTAAGCCCTTCACAACCCCACTGCAAACCCCCTGGAAGCAGAGGAGGAGCCCTATCCCCCCATGCCCCACATAACAGAGCTTTGCTCTTTCCCCAGTTTACCTTAGCTGATGAAGCTCCCTCGTACACCTTCAGACTGGTCTCTAGTTCCTGCATATCTTGCCCATCCCTGACCATCACAGAAACATCATCTGCATATGCTGAGACTGCTATTCCTGTACCACATCCATGCCTGTCCAGCACACTCCCCGCAGTCTCCTGCGTAGCAGTCCTAAAAAAGGCTCAATGGCTAGTGTGTACAGCTGCCCAGATAGAGGGCATCCTTGTCTAATGCCCCGTCTCACCCAGACTGGCCTACTGAGCCCCCCTCCCACCTTAACCATACATGACACCCCAGCATACAACAGCTTCACACAGGTCACAAAACTCTTCCCAAACCCAAACACAGACATCACATTAAACAGATACTCATGATCCACTCTATCAAAAGCCTTCTCTTGATCTAAAGAGACCAGTCCAAAGTTCACATTAGAACCTCTCGACAAGTCCAACATGTCCCTAATCAAGAACAAGTTGTCCGTGATTGAGCGTCCCGGTACACAATATGTCTGGTCCTTGTGTATTATAGAGTCCAGATGGGACTTCAGTCTGTTAGAGAGGACCTTGGCAAAAATCTTGTAGTCCGCACAGAGTAATGCCACAGGCCTCCAGTTCTTAAGTTCACACAAGTCCCCTTTTTTGGGCAGGAGAGTCAGAGCCGCCCGACGGCAGCTCATCGGCAACTCTCCTACCCCGACGCATTCACGCAACACGCAAAAGAAATCCTGTCCAATTGTTCCCCAGAATTTTTTTGTAAAATTCCACTGGAAGTCCATCGACCCCGGGTGCACGACCGGGGACATCTGGGTTACTGCCTCTGCCAGTTCATGTGACAACAGAGGAATGTCCATTTCATCCCTCTGTGCCCGAGAGAGCTTAGGGAGTCCTGCGAACAAGACCTGAGCACACATAGGATCACACATTTCTGCCCTATACAATTCAGTATAAAACTCCACAGTCCGCTCCCGCATCTCCCCCACCACAGAGGTCACCCGCCCATCAGACAGCCGTAGACAATGCATACCCTTGGCTTCACTGCTCTGTCTTTCCAAACCAAAGAAGAAGGAGCTGGGAGCATCCATCTCCTTGAGCATGGAGAACCTAGCTCTTACAAGTGCTCCCTTTGCTTTAACCTGGAAAAAACTGCCCAGGTCCCTACGTATTCGGCTAAAGTTAGCCTGGAGGCCTACATTGCCTTGCCCCACCATCTCTACCTCCATCTCACTAATACACCGCTCTAGTTCCCCCAATACTCTCCTAGCCTCTGAGGATGAGAGAGCTGTGTACTGTTGACAGAAAAGCCGAATTTGCACTTTCCCCACATCCCACCATTGACTCAGAGACTCATACTCCTCTCTTCGCTGCCCCCATCTTTCCCAAAAGTCTGGAAACCTGAGCAAAAAGTGGCATCTTGTAAGAGCTTTACATTGAACTTCCAATAAGATGCCTGCCGGGGCCCTGGTGAAATAGACAGCCGAGCCATGGTTATGTGGTGATCCGAAAACCCCACTGGGAGAATGGTAGCACCCAGCAGCCTATTGCTCTGATTCCTGGACATGTAAAAACGATCAAGTCGAGCTGCACTCACCCTAGCCCCAAAAACCTTCACCCACGTATACTGTCTTGTGTTTGGATGTTTAGTTCTCCAAACATCCACTAGGTCAAACTGATTAAAGATATCCCTTAACACTCCCACTGACACTGAATGAGGCTCTTCCCCATTTCTGTCTTTTGTAAAATCCATTGTACAGTTCCAGTCACCTCCGATCACCAGCGTCTCCTCAGGCGCTACTTGTGAGAGTTCCTGTCTAAGACTCCCAAATAGAACCCCTCTTTCTCTCCCTGTGTTAGGCGCATACACATTTATAAAGACAAAACACATGTTGTTAATTTCTGCTTTAACAACAAGCAACCTACCCCTACACACCTCCTTTGAGGAGCAAATTTTTACAGCAAGACCCGGTGCAAAAAGGACTGCCACCCCTGCACTAAGATTTGTCCCATGGCTCAACACATTTGCCCCTTTCCACCAGAGCTCCCAATCAACTTCATTCACCACATCACTATGCGTCTCCTGCAGAAACATCACTTGTACTTTTTTTTGTTTTACATATTCACCCAACACACTCCTCTTTCCCGCATCTCTGGCACCATTTATATTGAGCGAGCCTACCCGAAGAGTCTCCATAAGAAGTGGGAGAAAAGCCAGCAGAGAAATAGACCAATAGCAAAGCTCAAAAAGCCCCAGTGTCAGTAAGAAATTAAACATTTAAACAGTGTCTGAAGGTAAACCTTTACGCACTGTTGTGACCCACTTCCTCAACCTAAACCGTTTCCTGGGTGAGAGGACACCATGCCCCTCATTTGTCATAGCATGTTGTACTGATCTTACAAACTTTCTAGGATCAGGAAAAAAAAGCCTCAAGATTAACTTTTTTCCCCTTAGTCTCATTCAGGAACCTTGTCAGTTCTCTCAACGTGTACTTAGACCCCTCTGGTTGACTGGCTGTCAGCTCCGGGCCAATTGAAGAGGAGTCTGAAAAAATAACTCCTCATCCTCTTCCTCAGACTCACTTTCCTCCTCTTCTCTATCTCCCACCCTGACCACCTGCCCTTTCTCTCTGGTTAGGGCCTCACCCACAGCAACAGGCAACATTTCCATGGTGCGTTTGTCCACACCCTTTTTCCTTTTCCTCTTGACACCCTCCTCCTCCCCCTAATCTCTTACACTTCCCCACTATACTCTCCTCATCCACTAGAATAACCTGACTAGACGCAGTATCATCTGCACCACCCTCCATAGCATGACTAGGGCCAGCCTCAGCTACACCACCCTCCATAGCATGACTAGGGCCAGCCTCAGCTACACCACCCTCCATAGCATGACTCGGCCCAGCATCATCTGCACCACCCTCCATAGCATGTCTAGGCCCAGCCTCAGCTACCCCACCATCTCTAGCCTGACTAGACCCAGCCTCTGCTTCTCCACCATCTCTAGCCTGACTAGACCCAGCCTCCACTACCCTACCATCTCTAGCCTGACTAGACCCAGCCTCTGCTTCTCCACCATCTCTAGCCTGACTAGACCCAGCCTCCACTACCCTACCATCTCTAGCCTGACTAGGCCCAGCCTCATCTACACCACCATCTCTAGACTGACTAGGCCCAGCCTCTGCTGTCTGCATCTCCTTACCCCCTGCATTTTGACCTCGATTTCCCCCACTTGCGCTTGTACCCTCACCTTGTCTATGGCCTTTATGTGGGCACGCAAAACTCTTGTGCCCCAAATCCCCACATTCAAAACACCGTAGACTATCTGTGCTGGCAAAACCTGCATAGAGCCCCTCCCCATGCCTCACTTTAAAATGCACATTTAGCTGTTGCTCATTATTGTTCAGAAACATAAACACTTGCCTCCTGAACGAAACAACGTGCTTAACGGCATCTGCCTGAAAACCTGCTGACAGTACACGGAAACCGCTAGCAAACTTACCAAAACGACTCAGCTCTTTCCTAATTTGATCATCCGTAATAAACGGAGGCAAATTTGCCACTACAACTCTTGTTGAAGGGGTAGAGAGAGGTGAAATTGACACCAACACATCCCTTACAAATATTCCGCTAGCAATTAGCCTACCGACCAAATTAGCCCTTTTCATGAACACAACCACAGCTTTGTTCATTCTAGAAGCAGAATGTATAAACTCAGCTCCTACCTGTTCACCGACCGCGAGCAGAACCTCCTCCACCTTAACTCCGTTCTCAGGAACACACCTGAATCCATGCTGTATCGACAGCGTCTCCTCCGCGCTAGGCTGAGAAGCCATTGCGCACACTACACCTTCCAACCCCCAGGAAAGTTACTCTGTCCTCTTCCACCCTAACTTTGAAAAAAAACTTTGGATACCGCTAAAAACAAATATTGCATTAACCCTCCACCATAGAAAATAACATGTAAAGAAAAGAATCAAGAAAGTTAGTTAGGATAAAGCTTTCCACACCAAACACTCAAACTCCAAAAACTCCCAGCATGCACAGAGAGAGAGAGAGAGAGACAGACAGACAGACAGACAGACAGACAGAGAAAGAGAGAGAGAGAGCCATTGAGAGACGAAGAGAAGAGAGAGAGAGACATTGAGAGAGAGAGACAGACAGACAGACAGACAGAGAAAGAAAGAGAGAGAGAGAGAGAGAGAGAGAGAGAGAGACATTGAGAGACGAAGAGAGAGAGAGAGAGAGAGAGAGAGAGAGGGAGAGAGAGACAGACAGACAGAGAAAGAGAGAGAGAGAGACATTGAGAGATGAAGAGAGAGACATTGAGAGATGAAGAGAGAGAGACGGAGAGAGAGAGAGACATTGAGAGATGAAGAGAGAGAGGGAGAGAGATAGATAGAGACAGAGAGAGAAAGACAGATGGAGAGACCTTGAGATAGAGAGAGATTAGAGAGAGAGAGAGAGACATTTAGAGACGAAGAGAGAGAGAGATAGAGAGAGAGACAGACGGAGAAAGAGAGAGAGAGAGAGAGAGAGAGACATTGAGAGATGAAGAGAGAGAGAGACGGAGAGAGAGAGAGAGAGAGAGAGAGAGAGAGAGAGAGAGAGACAGAGAGAGAGGATTAAACGTTACTGTAGTGTAAGTATGTCTGCTTTTTATAAAACACTCTTCTGGCTTTACATTAAATCCTCGAAGGTGGACAAACAAAGCAGTAATTTTGAGACCTAAATCCAAACTTTATGCAAACGTCACAGTTTGTGAGCCGGCAATATTTTAAATCCTTATGGTATGAGCTGCATTAGATAACTTCCTTCATAGCTTTTTTTCCATTTTGTACTTAATTCTCACCTCTTGTCTTGTGATTTCAAGGCTAAGAAGTCCACCTCCTCACACTTATGCACAGTGGCAGATTTTGCTGTTGAGATGTATGATGTACTGGATGCCATCAACTACCAGTCGTATAACGACTTTGTCTTGAGAGTGGGTGAGTGAAAACACACACACAGGAACACGAATGCATGCATGTGCACATGCACACAGACGAACAGGCACACAAACACACACGTACCCCCCCCCACACACACACACAAATAAACACACACAGACAGACACACACAGGTCCACACAGATTGTTGTGAGAGTCAATGCGTAAAGCTGTGACCTTTGACAGTCCGTCAAGAGCCTTGTGACAGGAAGCGTGTCACAGGGAAACCTGAGGGGTTGACACTAGTTACCACAGCCACAGTCTTTATCGTAAAAATTAATATACATATATACTTTCATATATACATTAATATATATAAAATATAATATATATAAATATATTTAATATATATAAAATGGGCTTTTTTGTCTTAATTTAAGGTTAGGGTTAGGTATAAGGTTAGCAGTTAAGGTTAGGGTTACGGTTAGGGTCAGGTTTAAAATCAGATTTTAAGAAAATAAATTGTGGAAATAGGCAGGGTTGAACCGTGACCATGACTTTGGCTGTGGTAACTAGTAATGTCCGACCTTGGTTTCAATTGTATTTGTTATCTTGTTTGGAACCTGAACCTGCTAGTTAGTCACTGTAGTGCCTGATGTCCACACTTCCATACTGTCGCAGACTCTATGTGTGTGTGTGTGTGTGTGTGTGTAGGTATTAACGTGGGTCCAGTAGTAGCAGGAGTGATTGGAGCACGGAGGCCTCAGTATGATATCTGGGGGAACACAGTCAACGTGGCCAGCAGGATGGACACCACCGGACTACCTGGCAAGATACAGGTACAGCACCCCAAACACACACAAATGTACAGACACACGCACGCACACATAACGCACACAGATGCACACACACACACACACTATGCAGGTGATCATTCAGCTGTCGTTTGTTATCATGTGTCCTACATTACCCCCAGGTGACAGAAGATGTGCAGCGCATCATTAAGGGTCAATATGACTTTGTGTGCCGTGGCAAGGTCAGCGTCAAGGGCAAAGGACAGATGCTTACCTACTTCCTGGAGGGGCGGATCCCCGGCAGAGGGTCACAGCACCAGCCCAGGAACCTGGATCGCTCCCGGACAAGTCTTTTCAACCGTTCAGCCATTAGCAACATCTGCACCAAACTGAGCCCCGCCCCCACCATGACCGTCTATTCCACGATGCGAAACCCCACCCCCGGCACAGCCACTGCAGCAACCACCTCCACAAACAGCACCATCCTCTACCTGCCCTCTGTGGCTGTTCCCACGGCGATGGAGGTGTGAGTGAGAGGCTGACATGAAGACTGTCTCCATAGTGACCAAGGAATCTCCCTTGACAGATAGAGAGTGGAGATCAAGAGAGAGATAGAGTAGAGCTGTTAGTAAGTCACTGAAAGTGAGAGTGAAATTAGGGATGAGAGAGAGAGAGGAAGAAGGAGCGGGTTCCACTTTACTGGACTGTCACTAGAGAATGTGGTTCCACCTTACTGGACTGTCACTAGAGAATGTGGTTCCACCTTACTGGACTGTCACTAGAGAATGTGGTTCCACCTTACTGGACTGTCACTAGAGAATGTGGTTCCACCTTACTGGACTGTCACTAGAGAATGTGGTTCCACCCTACTGGACTGTCACTAGAGAATGTGGTTCCACCTTACTGGACTGTCACTAGAGAATGTGGTTCCACCTTACTGGACTGTCACTAGAGAATGTGGTTCCACCTTACTGGACTGTCACTAGAGAATGTGGTTCCACCTTACTGGACTGTCACTAGAGAATGTGGTTCCACCTTACTGGACTGTCACTAGAGAGTGTGGTTCCACTTTACTGGACTGTCACTAGAGAATGTGGTTCCACTTTACTGGACTGTCACTAGAGAATGTGGTTCCACGGTGCAGACGGACAGAGAAATCGTCCAGGACCCAGTCCTTTCTCTCTCTGTGAGGAAATGGAACTTAAGGATTTTGGTCACTGGCCAGCCGGGCTAGTAGACCACAATTTCTACTAGCCATAGGTCCTAAATCTGTACCATGCATACTTCACTCGCATGACATTGCTTTCGTCTTACTTTACCTAAAGATTCCTTCACATTATGTAACCATTCCCTGGTCTTACCTTACCTAACCTACCATTCCTTCACCTTAACTTACCTAACCATTCCTTCACCTTACCTTTCCTAACCATTCCTTCACCTTACCTTATCTTACCTAACCATTCCTTCACCTTACCTTACCTAACCATTCCTTTGCCTTACCTTACCTAACCATTCCTTCACCTTACCTTACCTTTCCTAACCATTCCTTCACCTTACCTTATCTTACCTAACCATTCCTTCACCTTACCTTACCTAACCATTCCTTTGCCTTACCTTACCTAACCATTCCTTCACCTTACCTTATCTTACCTAACCATTCCTTCACCTTACCTTATCTTACCTAACCATTCCCTTCCCTTCCCCTTCCCTTCCCTTCCCTTCCCTTCCCTTCCCTTCCCTTCCCTTCCCTTCCCTTCCCTTCCCTTCCCTTCCCTTCCCTTCCCTTCCCTTCCCTTCCCTTACCTTACCTTACCTTACCTTACCTTCCCTTCCCTTACCTTACCTTACCTTACCTTACCTTACCTTACCTTACCTTACCTTACCTTACCTTACCTTACCTTACCTTACCTTACCTTACCATTCCTTCACCTCGCCTTAGGTTGACCCCTTCTATCCCTCTGATTAGGGTTACAAAATTCTGGTAACTTTCTCAAAAGTTTTCAGAAATCCAGGTTGGGAGATACTTGGAATTAGGAATGAATCAACTGTAAATCCAGGTTGGGAGATACTTGGAATTAGGAATGGATCAACTGTAAATCCAGGTTGGGAGATACTTGGAATTAGGAATGAATCAACTGTAAATCCAGGTTGGGAGATATTTGGAATTAGGAATGGATCAACTGTAAATCAAGGTTGGGAGATACTTGGAATTAGGAATGGATCAACTGTAAATCCAGGTTGGGAGATACTTGGAATTAGGAATGGATCAACTGTAAATCCAGGTTGGGAGATACTTGGAATTAGGAATGGATCAACTGTAAATCCAGGTTGGGAGATACTTGGAATTAGGAATGGATCAACTGTAAATCCAGGTTGGGAGATACTTGGAATTAGGAATGGATCAACTGCAAATCCAGGTTGGGAGATACTTGGAATTAGGAATGGATCAACTGTAAATCCAGGTTGGGAGATACTTGGAATTAGGAATGGATCAACTGTAAATCCAGGTTGGAAGATACTTGGAATTAGGAATGGATCAACTGTAAATCCAGGTTGGAAGATACTTGGAATTAGGAATGGATCAACTGTAAATCCAGGTTGGGAGATACTTGGAATTAGGAATGGATCAACTGTAAATCCAGGTTGGGAGATACTTGGAATTAGGAATGGATCAACTGTAAATCCAGGTTGGAAGATACTTGGAATTAGGAATGGATCAACTGTAAATCCAGGTTGGGAGATACTTGGAATTAGGAATGGATCAACTGTAAATCCAGGTTGGAAGATACTTGGAATTAGGAATGGATCAACTGGAAATCCAGGTTGGAAGATACTTGGAATTAGGAATGGATCAACTGTAAATCCAGGTTGGGAGATACTTGGAATTAGGAATGGATCAACTGTAAATCCAGGTTGGAAGATACTTGGAATTAGGAATGGATCAACTGTAAATCCAGGTTGGGAGATACTTGGAATTAGGAACGGATAAACTGTAATCCAGGAATCCTACAACCAGGATTTCTGGAAACCTGGGATTGTTGGGAAAGTTACCAGAATTTTGCAACCCTACTTATGCATCTTATATCATAGCTGTAGTCTTACCGACGGACCACTCTACAGGCAGAGTTTAGTGTTATAATTGTATCATCTTTCAAATAGATCAATGTAGATTTCATCCAAGCATTTAGATTTCCTCCCTTTTCCATATAAATGTAATTCTGCCAAAAATGTCTGTCACAGACTGGACCATATTGCATTTTCTGGACCATATTCCTCCAATACAAACTGCCAGACCACATTGTCTATTGCAAAGTGTTTTAGTCTTTATTACAGCTTTTTAAATGTACAAAACTTAGATTTTAAGAATGACAGCTATTATCTTAGAGATGGGGCCTTGTATCAGTTCAGGGTTGGTCACCAGTAGTGCTGTTGTTGGATGCATGATGACACCTTCCGCTACATTGGAGTCCAGTTTGCTGTGTGTTTATATTAAAGTGGATAAATGATGCTTCTAACTTCCAGAATCTTCCTTCCGTCATTCCAGTAAATGTGTAGCAATAAAACAGTGTGTGTTCTTCTGAAACGGAATCTCCCCTGCCCTATCCTGCTTGCAGTAGCAGTGTTGCCGACTGTTTTTCAGTGAGAATCACTATTGGCTCCTTGATTTGTTGCTAGAAGTCCTTAGATTACGTTTTGCCGTGAGGTCAGCTGGCTCAGTAGCTCAGCTCTGATTGAATAATGCTGTTAGAGCATCCTGATTGGATAGCTGTTTATTGTAAGAGCATCCTGATTGGATAGATGTTTATTCATTGTAAGAGAATCCTGATTGGATAGCTGTTTATTGTAAGAGCATCCTGATTGGATATATGTTTATTCATTGTAAGAGAATCCTGATTGGATAGCTGTTTATTGTAAGAGCATCCCGATTGGATCGTGCTGTTAATGAGCATCCTGATTGGATAGTGCTCTTATAAGAGCATCCCAATTGGATAGTGCTCTTTAAGAGCATCCTGATTGGACCGTGATGTTAACTGCAAGAGCATCCTAATTGGATAGTGCTGTTATCTGCAAGAGCATCCTGATTGGATAGTGCTGTTAACTTGTAAGAGCATCCTGATTGGATAGTGCTGTTAACTTGTAAGAGCATCCTGATTGATAGTGCTGTTAACTTGTAAGAGCATCCTGATTATAGTGCTGTTAACTTGTAAGAGCATCCTGATTGGATAGTGCTGTTAACTTGTAAGAGCATCCTGATTGGATAGTGCTGTTAACTTGTAAGAGCATCCTGATTGGATAGTGCTGTTAACTTGTAAGAGCATCCTGATTGGATAGTGCTGTTAACTTGTAAGAGCATCCTGATTGGATAGTGCTGTTAACTTGTAAGAGCATCCTGATTGGATAGTGCTGTTAACTTGTAAGAGCATCCTGATTGGATAGTGCTGTTAACTTGTAAGAGCATCCTGATTGGATAGTGCTGTTAACTTGTAAGAGCATCCTGATTAGATAGTGCTGTTAACTTGTAAGAGCATGCGTTGCCGTGACAAAATAAGTATGTATTTCTGTGAAAAAAAGAAGAGCATGTTACAGAGAGTTATTTTTGTGTTGAGTGTGGTGAGGTTACAATTCTTTGGTGGTTTAAAATTGCGTTTTTGCCTGCTTGTTTACTGAGTGATATTTTCAATGACAAAAAGACCATGTTCAACTTCTATTTTTATCAAAACTTTATTGAGACCTGTGGTTTTGAAGCAGGAAGGGGAGTACAATTCTCTCACTGAAGAGCAACCATCATCCTTCGTATTTTCTCCCCTTTTCATGCAGAGTCAAATTATTTCTATCATGGCACTGTATGTCTCTTACAGGCCACCGTAGCCAGTTACTCTGAAGGCCTCTCCTCTCGGGCCTGCCATGCATCTCGTCTGTATGAGGTAAAGACACAACGAAACAAACAGACAAACAGACCAACAGACCAACATACACAACAGTCCTCTTGCATGTGAAAACTAAGCCAAGGAAAGCAGTGGTCTTGAATATTTGCTGCTTTTCAACCTGTGATTTTCTTTGGGGTGTTGTGCTGTGGTGTGGTCGTACGATCTTCATTTTGATGTTTGCGGTAGTTGAGCAAATGTCTGAAATCGACTTCTGTTTGTAAGCAATGTTGGACCTAACTGAGATATTACAGGATGGTAGGAGGCTGGGGGGGGGGATTAGGATATGGATTAGGTGATGTATCAATGTGCCAACATATTGTCGTAAACATATCATACATATCGGTTGCATCCCAAATGGTACTCTATTCCGTATATAGTGCACTACTTTTGACCAAAAGTAGTGCACCATATATGGAATAGGGTGGCATTTGGGAAGCTCCCATCCAGTGTACATCAGTAGCACACAGACCGGTGGCTATGGGGTTTCATTGACTGTGTTTTTCCTGTTTTCATTTGTCGTTTCATTTAAAGGGATCTTAGTGCTTTTGTAACTCAAGATGAACTTTATTGGAATGCTGTAGCACGATCAACAATCCCCGTATTTTATTTACATGGAAGTGATTCTGCATATCACATCAACCAGAAAGTCTCAAACTCTTCATACTTCTGTGTCAGATTCAGGTCAGATTCAATCTTTCTACATTTCATCATATCAGTCTCTGAGAGAAAAAAAGATTTTTATATACCTCTGCTTTGGACAACCAGTAACATTGAGGGACAAGGGTTCTATATTCTATATTTCCTGTGAACTAGATATCGATATTTTCATATATGATACGGGTTGAAATATTGTGATATGTTTAGGTATTGCTCACTGTATGTTGTATTTAGAGAGACATGACATACTAACCTGAATGATGGTGAAATATTTCCAATGTCCAATATTCCTTTTGTTAACGAAACAGTATTGGTTGATATGTTATATGTGAATGTACATTTCTTATGGAGAAACTATTTTATACTATAAGTGTTTGCACTGCTATGATATTGACGTATTATTAAATAATAATCAACGTATGCTCTTGCGTCTATCTCCTCAACCCTTTGTGTTCTTCCAGTGTGTGTGTGTGTGTGTGTGTGTGTGTGTGTGTGTGTGTGTGTGCGTGCGTGCGTGTGTGTGCGTGTGTGTGTGTGTGTGTGTGTGCGTGCGTGCGTGCGTGCGTGTGTGTGTGTGTGTGTGTGTGTGTGTGTGTGTTGTGTGTGTGTGTGTGTGTGTGTGTGTGTGTGTGTGAGGCAACCAGAGTAGTTGCTTATGCAGAGGTAACTAAACTAATAATGCATAAAATGACAACCCGGCAGAAGAGAGAACTGAGGGATGTAAGGAGTGGGGGGGCAACAACACAACATGGGGTCAGGCTGTTGGTCATAGTGCGGCCTCTCTCTGTCTCTCTCTGTGTTGTGGTTGGTTGTGTCGTAACAGTGTACGGACGTCATGTGGGGTAGCAACTGACAACATAACAGGAATCTTGTCCAGAGAAGAGAGTAATTCTGTTGACACTCAGACATCACTGATCCCCAGAATATGTATTCCTCTCAAGGGGAGAATGGCCAAACGATCTGGGGATGGGGATAAAGAAAACACACAGACACACTCTCTCGCTCTCGCGTTCTGTTGACACTCAGACATCACTGATCCCCAGAATATGTATTCCTCTCAAGGGGAGAATGGCCAAACGATCTGGGGGTGGGGATAAAGAAAACACACAGACACACTCTCTCGCTCTCGTGTTCTGTTGGACTCCTTCGTGCTCTCTTGTGCTCTCTCGTTCTCTCTTTCTCTGTCTCTCTCTCTTATATGCACACACACACATACAGTACACACACTCAGGAGGTTGAAAAGGTTTGGCATGAGCCCCCAAATCCTGAAAGGTTCTACAGCTGTACTATTGAGAGCATATTGACTGGCTGCATCACTGCTTGCTATGGCAATAGCAGCGCTCTCAATAGTACCTCCCTTGATGTCATGGCGCTAGAGAGGGTTGTGTGGAGAGCCCAGTACATCACTGGGGTCGAGCTCCCTGCCATCCAGGAACTCTATACCAGGTGGTGTGAAAAGAAGGCTCTGAAAATCGTCAAACATCCCAACCACCCAAGCCATAGAATATTCTCTCTGCTGCCGCATGGCAAGAGGTACTGGTGTATCAAGTCTGACACCAACAGGCTCTTGAACAGCTTCTATTCCCAAGCAATATGACTGATAAATAGCTAACAATAGCTTATAGCTCTATATGCACACTCACAGGGCCCTACACACAATGCCTTTCTCTCTTTCCATCTTTCACACAGACATGCAGTACACTCTCGCTCTTTCTCTCCCTCTCACACACACACACACCACTCACACACACACACACCACTCACACACACACACACACACACACACACACACACACACACACACACACACACACACACACACACACACACACACACACACACACACACACACAATGCCTTTCTCTCTTTCCATCTTTCACACAGACATGCAGTACACTCTCGCTCTTTCTCTCCCTCTTTCTCACCGACACACACTTCCTGTATATGGGGCAGCGCCAGCAGCTTGCGTAGTTAGGAGTGGTGCCAACAAGGTGTTCCAGTAGTAGTGACGGTGGTGGAAACTCAGCCTGGCATACACACACCAGAGGGTTCCGCTCTCATTGGGAAAAAAGGAAAAGGATCATGTGTGTGTGTGTATGTGTGTGTGTATGTGTGTGTGTGTGTGTGTGTTATGTGAGCAAAGAGCTGAAGGAATGGTTCATGTCCTGCCACAGGAAGATGTTTCCAAACATTCAGCACAGATTGGGAACATTGCACTTGCTCTGTGTGTGTGTGTGCGTGTGCGCGTGCGCGTGTGCGTGTTGTTCGTATTGCCATTCAACAGTGGGACTTGAACAGAATTAGCAGATTTCTGATGATAAGGTCATTTTAGCTGCATTATCCCCACTTCACCCCTGCTTTGTCTGGGGGTTGCACATACCTGACATGATATCAGGGCTTTGTTTAATAAACAAAATTATTAGCCC
>NC_056433.1:72309015-72361515 GCF_018296145.1 Oncorhynchus tshawytscha
AGAATAAAAATAGAGGAGTTCCCCGTTGACCAGGGTATGAACTATGTGATGGGTTCTCTGATCCATACAAATAATAAATAACATTCCATTAACATGCACACACACACACACACGCACAAACAGACACAAACACAGACGCACACAGATTTCTCAATCACTGTATAGTATTAACACAAAAAAAACATGTTTGAAGTGAAATATTAGCTCCTGTCTGATGCCAGAAAAAATACAGAAAATTCAAACGATAATTTGACCTATGCACTAACAAGGATTTTCAGCATCAGCAGCTTGACTACTGCTAGAGACCTGTATCTTTATTGATCTACTGTAACTCAGCAACAGATGTAACCACATTGGATGGGTTGATTTAGGATTCTAACCTTCTCTCAAACAACCTAATACATACTCTTAGAGTAGGTAATGTAAATGTGTTTTTTTTTCAAGAAAGACACCATCCCTTTCCACACATTGAAACATTATGGGGAGGTTTTCCCAGACACAGATTAAGTCTAGTCCTGGACTAAAAAGCAAGATGAATGGAAAATCTCCAGCTAAAGTTGTTTCTAGTCCAGGACTACCGCTCCTTAACCCTACATTTGACCTAGCCTAATACATAAGCCTACTCAGATGGGGAATGGACAAGGTAGTTGACAGCTTTTGAACATATTTTGAAGCTATTCATGTTTTATGTTCCTCTTCTAAACAATGGAGTAACATAACCTTATATTTTGAGTTATGATAGGGTAAGACAGTTGTGCTATGCTCTTGAGATATATATTATAGTATTTAAAGGCTCATTCTTTTATTGCTTCAGCATTAGTGACGTTGGGCACTAATGTTGGGCGATTAGGCCTTAGCATTCCAATTAATCCCAAAGGTGTTCGATGGGGTTAGGGTCAGGGCTCTCTGCAGGCCAGTCAAGTTCTTCCACACCGATCTCGACAAACCACTTCTGTATAGATGTTTGTGTCCAGCTAACAACATTAGACATTGAACATACAGTGCCTTCAAGAAGTATTCATACCACTTGACTTATTCCACATTTGGTTGTGTTATACTGTATCCTGAATTCAAAATCGATTACATGTTTTTTTTTATCTCATCCATCTACACACAATACCTCATCATGACAAAGTAAAAACATGTTTTAAGAAATGTTTGTATTAAAAATGAAATCAGAAATATCTCAATTTCAATAAGTAACCTTTGGCAGCGATTACAGCTGTGAGTCTTTTTGGAGCTTTGCACACCTGGATTCTTGTAACGTGTACGCTGGGAGTCGGGAAGCAAGTTTAGGGAGGGAATCATTTAATAATAAATGAATGAAACATAATACAAAACAAGAAACAGGAACAACGCACAGACATGAAACAGAAACAATAACGCCTGGGGAAGGAACCAATGGGAGTGACATAAATATGGCAGGTAATCAAGGAGGTGATGGAGCCCAGGTGAGTGTCTTGAGGCGTGACGTTGGTGACAGGTGTGTGCAATAATCAGCAGCCTAATGACCAAGAGGCCAGAGAGGGAGCACACGTGACAATTGTAGTATTTTCACATTATTATTTTTTAACATTCTTCAAACTCTGTCAAGTTGGTTGTTGATCATTGTTAGACAGCCATCAAGTCTTGCCATAGATTTTCAAGCTGATTTAAGTTAAAACTGTAACAATACCAGTCAGGAACATTGAATGTTGTCTTGGTAAGCAAATTCAGTATATATTTGTCCTTGTGTTTTGGGCTATTGTCCTGCTGAAAGTGAATTTGTCTCCCAATGTCTGTCGGAAAGCAGACTGAACCAGGTTTTCCTTTAGGATTTTGCCTGTGCTTAGCTCTATTCTGTTTGGTTTAATCCTACAAAAAACTCCCTAGTCCTTGCAGATGACAAGCATACCCATATCATGATACAGCCACCACCTTGGTTGAAAATCTGAAGAGCGGTTGTGTTGGATTTGCCCCAAACATTTGCATTCAGGACATAAAATGTTCCACATTTTTTGCAGTTTTATTTTAGTGCCTTACTGCAAACAGGATGCATGTTTTGACAAATTTTTATTCTGTACAGGCTTCCTTCTTTTCACTCTGTCATTTAAGTTAGTATTGTGGAGTAACTACAATTTTGTTGAGCCATCCTACGTTTTCTTATATTGCATGTCTCCTAGCCATTAAACTGTGACTGTTTTAAAGTCACCATTGGCCTCATGGTGAAATCAATGAGCGGTTTCCTTCCTCTCCGGCAACTGAGTTAGGAAGGTCTATCCAAATTGTAATTAATAACTTCACCATGCTCAAAGGGATATTCAATAGGTGCCCGTCTTTGTGAGGCATTGGAAAACCTCCCTGGTCTTTGTGGTTGAAGCTTTGTTTTAAATTCATGGCTCAAATGGGGGACCTTACAGATAATTGTATGCGTGGGGGACATAGATTAGGTAGTCACTCAAAAATAATGTTAAACACTATTATTGCACACAGACTGAGTCCATGCAACTCATTATGTGACTTGGTAGCCTTTATCCAGCAGTAAAACGACCTAGTGGCCTCATGGGTGGAATGTTATTAATATTTGTAATCATTTCATAATTAATAAAGATACAAATAAAAATAAACTGACAATCCAGTGTTTCTATGTCAAACAATTTTGCTATATTTTAGTCTTCTGTGATGTATATGAAGTATAATATTGGTATGCAAACTCAAAATGTAATACATTTCAACTGTTACATTGCATATCTGACATGGTACAAGTGTCTTCCTTTTTGTAACCCAGTAACCATGTGTGTGAGGTGTAAACTTTTGTTTCAAAGTAGATTTGTTTAAGACTACCAAGAAACACTGTAGTAAAAGGTTAAACACATTTCTGTACTTATTTTGCCATAACGAAGGGGTTGAATGCTTACTGACGCAAGACATTTCAGCTTTTCATTTTGCATTCACTTTTAAGCATTTCTAAAAGCAGAATTCCACTTTGACATTATGGAGTGTTGTGTGTAAATTCAAGGTGTAATGCGACAAAATGTGGAAAAAGTCAAGGGGTGTGAATACTTTCTGAAGACACTGTAGGTCTAGATCAGGCATCTTGCAATTGGTTCACAAACTATCTAACGGACAGGACACAATCAATCGAATGTATTTATGAAGCCCTTTTTACATTTGCCGATGTCACAAAATGTTATACAGAAACCCAGCCTAAAACCACAAACAGCAAGCAATGCAGGTGTAGAAGCATGGTGGCTAGGAAAAACTCCCTAGAAAGGCAGGAACCTAGGAAGAAACTTAGAGAGGAACCAGGCTATGAGGGGTGGCCAGTCCTCTTTTGGCTGAGATTATATCAGTACATGGCCAAGATGGTCAAACGTTCATAGACAACCAGCAGGGTCAAATAATAATAATCACGGTGGTTGTAGAGGGTGCAACAGGTCAGCACCTCAGGAGCAAATGTTAGTTGGCTTTTCATAGCCGATCATTCAGAGTTAGAGACAGCAAGTGTGGTAGAGAGAGAGTCGAAAACAGCAGGCCCGGGACTAGGTAGCACGTCCGGTGAACAGGTCAGGGTTCCATAACCGCAGGCAGAACAGTTGAAACTGGAGCAGCGGCACAACTAGGTGGACTGGGGACAGCAAGGAGTCTTCAGGCCAGGTTTTCCTGAGGCATGGCCCTAGGGCTCAGGTTCTCAGAGAGAAGAGAGAAAGAGAGAGAGAGAGAAAGAGATAGAAAGAGAATTAGAGGGAGCACACTTAAATTCACACAGGACACCGGATAAGACAGGAGTAACACTCCAAATATAATAGACTGACCCTAGCCCCCTGACACATAAACTATTGCAGCATAATCACTGGAGGCTGAGACAGGAGGGGTCGGGAGACACTGTGGCCCTGTCCAATGATACCCCCGGACAGGGCCAAACAGGCAACAACCCCACCCACTTTTCCAAAGCACAGCCCCCACACCACTATAGGGATATCTTCAAACCACCAACTTACTACCCTGAGACAAGGCCGAGTATGGACCACGAAGATCTCCCCCACGGCATGAACCCGAGGTGGGGCGCCAACCCGGACAGGAAGATCACATCAATGACTCAACCCACTCAAGTGACGCACTCCTCCTAGGGATGGCATGCAAGAGCACCAGTAAGCCAGTGACTCAGCCTCCAAAATAGGGTTAGAGGGAGAGAAACTCAGTGGAGAGAGGGGAACCGGCCAGGCAGAGACAGCAAGGGCAGTTTGTCTCGCCAGTGCCTTTCTGTTCACCTTCACACCCCTGGGCCAGACTACACTCAATCATACTACCTACTGAAGAGATGAGTCTTCAATGAAGACTTAAAGGTTGAGACTGAGTCTGCGTCTCTCACATGGATAGGCAGACCATTCCATAAAAATGTAGCTCTATAGGAGAAAGCCCTGCCTCCAGCATTTTGCTTAGAAATTTTAGGGAAAATAAGGAGGCCTGCATCTTGTGAACGTAGCGTATGTGTATGTATGGCAGGACCAAATCACAAATATACGCACGGCCATGTCATGCTTTGTAGGTTAGCAGTCAAACCTTGAAATCAGCCCTAGCCTTAGCTGTAAGCCATTGTAGAGATGCTAGCACTGGAGTAATATGATCACAATGTTTGGTTCTAGTCAAGTAGCTGTGTTTAGCACTAACTGAAGTTTATTTAGTTCTTTATCCAGGTAGCCGGAAAGTAGAGCATTGCAGTGGTCTAACCTAGAAGTGACAAAAGCATGGATACATTTTTCTGCATCATTTTTGGACAGAAAGCATCTGATTTTTGCAATGTTACGTAGATGGAAAAAAGCTGTCCTTGAAACAGTCTTGATATGTTCGTGAGATCTGGGCCCAGAGTAATGCCGTGGTCCTTCACAGTTTTATTTGAGACAACTGTACAACCATCAATATTAATTGTCAGATTCAACAGAAGATCTCTTTGTTTCATGGGACCTAGAACTAGCATCTCTCTTTTGTCCGAGTTTAAAAGTAAAACATTTGCCGCCATCCACTTCCTTATGTCTGAAACACAGGCTTCCAGGGAGTGCAATTTTGGGTCTTCACCATGTTTAATCGAAATGTATGGCTGTGTATCATCCGCATAGCAGTGGAAGTTAATGTTATGTTTCCCGAATGACATCACCAAGAGGTAAAATATATAGTGAAAACAATAGTGGTCCTAAAACAGAACCTTGAGGAACACCAACATTTACAGTTGATTTGTCAGGACAAACTGATATCTTCTGACAGATAAGATCCAAAACAGGCCAGAAGTTTTTCACGTAGACCATTTTGAGTTTCCAATCTCTCCAAAAGAATGTGGTTATCCATGGTATCAAAAGTAGTACTAAGGTCTCGGAGCACGAGGACAGATGCAGACTCTTAGTGTGACACCATTAAAAGGTTATTTACCACCTTCACGAGTGCAGTCTCAATGCAATATTTGCTTACTGACCGTATCAAATCTAGTTTCCTCAATATTAAAAACTGTGCTCCACAGGGGTCTATTTTGGGCTCTTTTCTCTTCACTATTTTTTATAAATAATATTGGTCTGTTAAAACCTGAAGCATTTATATCTACGTGGATGATACAGTTATTTACTCCTGTGTCCCCTCAGTACAGCAGGCCATTCTTGACCTTCAGCATGATTTTGACTTAATTCCCCAAAATGCTTACTGCGTATTTTCACATTGAAGACAGACCAAATTGAGCAAGTTCCCCGTTATAAGTCATTGGGTATTTGGATTGATGATAAACTCTCTTTTAAAACATACACAAAAAAACTGACATAAAAGCTGAGAATTAAGATTGTTTTTTATTATTGAAATAAATCCTGCCTCACTTTGGAAAGTAGAAGGAAGATTGTTCAAGCAATGCTTCTCTCGGTACATGATTATGGTTATTTAATCTACAAGCGTGCGACAGTCTCTGTTTTAAAACCTTTAGAAAATTCAGCACTGCGTTATATCACTGGGGACAATTTTCGTGCACATTACTGCATTTTGTATAGTTCTGTTGGTTGGGAGACTACCAGAAGTGCCCAGCATTGGCTACTTTGTGTATATGAAGTTGTTCTTCAGAGACTCCCCCACTACCTCAGCTCACATATTAATTGGAGATCCAGCAATTTTCAGACCCGCTCTCTGGACTGGCTGGTTCTGGAATTTGTGTAGGTCTCCACTGAGCTGTAGGGAAAAAGATTTTAGTTTTTATGCCCCCAGCTCAGGGAATAGACTTCAGGCCACCTCGAAATTAGACTCGCCGGTCTCCATTGGACAGTTTAGATCGAGTTTAAGGGAGGTGATATGTGAGAGTTGTGTTTGTTTTGATTAATCTTGTTGTTTTTATTGTATTGTATTTATATTATTATCTTACATTATGTGTATTCAATTGTGTATGCTCATGCCCCCTTGTAAATGAGACCCTGGTTTTCCCTGTATAAAAAAAAGGAAGACAACTGATTTAAATATTTTATTAATCAAATGTTTTCTTTTGGTCGGTGAAGATATTAAGTAATACCTCTCACATTACACATTTAATAAGGACAGAATTTGCTTTCCAAACTGTACGTTTTTTGCACAATTGTATTTTGAAATTTGCGAAAGGAAAACTGACAGCCGCTACCAACCACAGACATATGATCCATAAATGGCAACTCTCATTCGAGGACAGACTGGCAGCCATTGCTAGTGTAACCATGTTTAACAGTCAAATTACCAGGGTTAGAGGTTCCAAAACCGCTAACCCTGGTTATATGTCCCCAATTCCCCAGTCTATGGCCACAAGGCAGCAAGCTGTACCTCAGATAGAAGGAGAGACAGGAGTGATAAGCACACCAAAGACTGCATTAACTATAAATAATAAGATAAAGATTGCATTTTTAAAAGCCTATTTCAACTTTTCTTTCATTTAGATTTCGTCACAAATGAGCATGTGGCACTGGCACGCCCATGGTTTGATGTGTTAGCATTGTCTCAATGAAGAGTTTTCAGTTTTACTAGCCATGTGCGACATACAAACTCAGTTACAAGCCTGCTGCAGTTAGCAGTAGGCCTGCAAGCAATATCCACCCTCATAGTACGGATAAAGTCTTCATTAAAGCTTCAGTTGGTCTAGCTTGTTTCATAGTATACCACTCTGGCGACACACTCAGTGAGACAAACACTATGACACACACACTAACCACCATTCCCTTGTATATCTATCTGTTAGCCAAACGGCTTGGATGCTAGTGAGATGTTCAACTAGGAGACGTACGGAATCAATTCCTACTTTGGCTTCCACTCCATGAACATGTGAGTATCCTCCCCTTTGCTCCTCAAATAAATTCCCATTCTGGCCCTCAAACCGTCATGGCCACCTAATCATCCCCAGTTTACAATTGGCTCATTCATCCTCCTCCTCTCCCCTGTAAATATTCCCCAGGTCATTGCTGAAAATGAGAATGTGTTCTCAGTCAACTTACCTGGTAAAATAACGGTAAAATAAAATAAATAAATAAAATAAATGTCTCAATGGATCCTCACTGTCTTTTTAGAAGGTTTAGTAATGCATTATTTGCCTCGACAATCACCCAATATCCAACCAGAATACCTGTATTTATACTGGCATACCTTACTGATAAGACCATGTACATTTTCTCTCCTTCCCATTTATCCCTCTCTCCCCCTTCAGTGTGCCTCTGGAGAGGCTTGCTTAGGATGAACGAGACCAAGGGCAACACCCCTTTACCCCCACCTCGTCTCACTAAAGAACGATGAAGGCAAAAGCACCCATTTGTCATACTTGAGTAAAAGTAAAGATACCTAAATAGAAAATGACTCAGTAAAAGTGAATGTCACCCAATAAAATACTACTTGAGTAAAAGTCTAAATGCTTTTGGTTTTAAATATACTTAAATATCAAAAGAAAGTGTAATTGCTCAAATATACTTAAGTATCGAAAGTAAAAGTATAAATCATTTCACCTTATTTAAAGCAAACCAGAAGGAACTATTTTCTTGTTTATTTGTGTTTAGTGATTCCGCCAGATCAGAGGCAATAGGGATGAATTGGATCATTTTCTGTCCTGCTAAGCATTTGAAAAATACTTTTGGGTGTCAAGGAAAATGTATGGGACTAAAAAGTACATATTTTCTTCAGGAATGTAGGAGTAAAAGTGAAAGTTGTCCAAAATATAAATAGTAAAGTAAAGTACAGATACTCAAAAAATCTACTTAAGTAATACTTTAAAGTATTTTTTACTTTAAGTACTTCACACCACTGCAAGTACAGTACCATGGTCTAAGAGAGAGAAGAGACATGAATGAGTAGTGCAGAGGGCAGGTGGATCTTGAGGAGAGGAATCACATACATACAATAATACATGATCACATACAAGTGTGTAGAAGAGTTAAGAACGTATTGTCAGCTCACTCCACAGCCAGCTTGAAATGTTGTGGATGGAGGCATCCAATTGACACCTTTTGGGTGGCTCAAACCGTTGGCACATTGTCAAGGAGGACAGTCACGTGTGCTTTGTGAGCAGTTGATGACTGTTTTTTTAGCCCAGTGTGGTACAGGGACAGTGGAGGAAGATTATGACTACAGTCCAAACATGTTATTTGTATCCCCTCAGCCCTTGCGCTAGCCACTGTCCCCCCGTCGATAATTACATCAAGAACACCATTCTTGGATATTCAAACAGAAGGCAATTCTGATATGTAATCTCTCTCTGTCATTTGAGTACCACTGTTGACAATTTAGCGGAAATTGTTAAATGTCTTAAAAAAGAATCCCTATGGGAGAATGCAACATTTCTATCCATCCTTCCAGCAAGAAAACTAGCGAGGGCATCAAGTCACCATCTGCTGACAATTTAGGGAATTTTGTTGTGAACCGGTGTGCCAAACTTGGTTCCGTAATATGGAGTATTGAAGGAGAAATGATGAGGAGAATAATTCACTTTAACATGCATTGCTGGCTCAAAATCCAATATAGACGTGACTATCGTCCCATCTATTGATAGACCGACCTTACCTTGATTATTACTGTGTGTGTGTGTGTGTGTGTGTGTGTGTGTGTGTGTGTGTGTGTGTGTGTGTGTGTGTGTGTGTGTGTGTGTGTGTTTACCACCTGCCGAGCTGATAAGATCAAAAGGCCCTGCTCGGAATCCCGAGATAAACACTCCCAGCTTGGAAAGCTAAAACAAACATTAGGAACGTTGAGATTAAAAACAAGAAGCTTGCCCTTCAGAATCACAGCCCATGAATACATCCCAAATGGACCCTATTTCCTATATAGTGCACTACTTTTAGCCAGGTCCTATATGCACTACATAGGGAATAGAGTGCCGTTTGGGACATAGGCCATGTTTATTACAGTATATAGACCATAGGAGCAACCTGTTATTAACAGACACAGTGGGAGTCAGACTATAGCCATTGGGTATAATAAAGCATAAAACCGTCAGCGGATCAGATCAGGAGATAGAGTAGGTACGTAGTCAGGGTTAATGATCCTTTACTGCTGCTTACCCAATGACCCTGTGTGTGTGACGTGACATCCCCTACTGTAAACGCTGCAGGAATCTGGACACTGGGAGCGTAGGAGGGATAGAGGGAGGGAGGGAGGGAGGGGAGAAAACAACAAGTCTATTGCCCAAGAGTGTGTGTACGAGTTCGTGTTGATGACCTTGTTCCCATGTTCGTGTGTGTGCCCAATGTGGCTGTGGGTGTGTGTTATAGAGAGAGAGAGAAAGAGAGACACAGAGAGAGAGTGAGAGGATTCAACTTTACTGTGGTGTAACGAGAGAGAGAGATGCAGCTTAAGAAAGAAGTTTACAAACACCTTAGCCAAACTTTTTTCACAATTCCTGACATTTAATCCGAGTAAAAATTCCCTATTTTAGGTCACTTAGGATCACCACTTTATTTTTAGAATGGGAAATGTCAGAATAATACTACAGAGAATTATTTCTTTCAGCTTTTATTTCTTTCATCACATTCCCAGTGGGTCAGAAGTTTACATACACTCAATTAGTATTCGGTAGCATTCTCTTTAAACTGTTTAACTTAGGACGAACTTTATGGGAAGCCTTCGACAAGCTTCCCACAATAAATTGGGTGAATTTTGGCCAATTCCTCCTGACAAAGCTGGTGTAACTGAGTCAGGTTTGAAGGCCTCCTTGCTCGCACATGCTTTATCAGTTCTGCCCACAAATTTTCTATAGGATTAAGGTCAGGGCTTTGTGATGGCCACTCCAATACCTTGACTGTGTTGTCCTTAAGCCATTTTGCCACAACTTTGGAAGTATGCTTGGGGTCATTTGCGAACAAGCTTTAATTTCCTGACTGATGTCTTGAGATGTTGCTTCAATATATCCACTTAATTTACCCACCTCATGATGCCATCTATTTTGTGAAGTGCACCAGTCCCTCCTGCAGCAACGCACCCCCACAACATGATGCTGCCACCCCCATTCTTCATGGTCAGGATGGTGTTCTTCGGCTTGGAAGCCTCCCCCTTCTTCCTCCAAACATAACGATGGTCATTATGGCCAAACAGTTCTATTTTTGTTTCATCAGACCAGAGGACATTTCTCCAAAAAGTACGATCTTTGTCCCAATGTGCAGTTTCAAACCGAAGTCGGGCTATTTTATGGCGGTTTTGGAGCAGTGGCTTCTTCCTTGCTGAGCGGCCTTTCAGGATACGTCAATATAGGACTCGTTTTACTGTGGATATAGATACTTTTGTACCTGTTTCCTCCAGCATCTTCACACGGTCCTTTGCTGTTGTTCTGGGATGGATTTGCACTTTTCGCACCAAAATACGCTCATCTCTAGGGGACAGAACGCGTCTCCTTCCTGAGTGGTATGACGGCTGTTTGGTCCCATGGTGTTTATACTTGCGTACTATTGTTTGTACATATGAATGTGGTACCTTCAGGCGTCTGGAAATTGCTCCCAAGGATGAACCAGACTTGTGGAGGTCTACATTTTTTTCTGAGGTCTTGGCTGATTTCTTTTGATTTTCCCATGATGTCAAGCAAAGATTCCCTGAGTTTGAAGGTAGGCCTTGAAATACATCCACAGGTACACCTCCAATTGACTCAAATTATGTCAAATAGCCTATCAGAAGCTTCTAAAGCCATGACATCCTTTTCTAGAATTTTCCAAGCTGTTTAAAGGCACAGTCAACTTAGTGTATGTAAACTTCTGACCCACTGGAACTGTGATACAGTGAATTATAAGTGAAATAATCTGTCTGTAAACAATTATTGGAAAAATGACTTGTGTCATGCACAAAGTAGATGTTCTAACCGACTTGCCAAAATTATAGTTTGTTAACAAGAAATTTGTGGAGTGGTTGAAAAATTTGTTTTAATGACTCCAACCTAAGCCTATGTAAACTTCCAACTATAATAGTCTGCAGCACCCGGTCTCACCCTTCTAGAATCTGAAGTCGAATGCCTACTGTTTGCTGATGATCTGGTGCTTCTGTCACCAACCAAGGAGGGCCTACAGCAGAATCTAGATCTTCTGAACATATTCCATCAGACCTGGGCCCTGAAAATAAATCTCAGTAAGACAAAAATAATGGTGTTCCAAAAAAGTTCCAGTCGCCAGGTCCACAAATACAAATTCCATCTTGACACCGTTGCCCAAGATCACACAAAAACTATAAGTTCTAAACATAAGCATCACAGGTAACTTCCACAAAGCTGTGAACGAAGCTGGATCTGGCTACAATTACTTGAATTGGTTATAGAACCCATTGCCCTTCATGGTTGTAAGGTCTGTGGTCCGCTCATCAACCAGGAATTCACAAAATGGGACAAACACCAAATTGAGACTGCATGCAGAATTCTGTACAACGTAAAACACCAAATAATGCATGCATAGCGGAATTAGGCTGATACTTGCTTATTATCAAAAGCCAGAAATGAGCTCTTAAATTCTACAATCATCAAAAAGGAAGTGATTCCCAAACCTTCCATAACAAAGCCATCACCTTCAGAGAGATGAACCTGGAGAAGAATCCCCTAAGCAATCTGCTCCTGGGGCTCTGTTCACAAACACAAGCAAACCCCACAGAGCGGCAGGACAACAAGACAATTAGACCCAAACAAATAATGAGAAAACGAAAAGATAATTACTTGACACATTGGAAAGAATTAACAAAAAAACAGAGCAAACTAGAATGCTATTTGGCCCTAAACAGAGAGTACACAGTGACAGAATACCTGACATAAACTGAAGGAAAGCTTTGTGTAAGGTGTGCTTAACTGGTGGCAGAGAAGTCAGACGCAGGAGAGCAGAACTGGGTAATAATCGGAGCAGTTTAACATACCAAACCACCGGCATCCAGAATAACAACATATGGGTACAAACGCCGTCGTGCACCAGACAACAATGTGCACAAGCACTTACAACAAACAATTCCGCACAAAGACATGAGGGGAACAGAGGGTTAAATACACAACACGTAATGAGGGAATGAAAACCAGGTGTGTGGGAAAACAAGACAAAACAAATTAAAAAAGGATCGTCGATAGCTAGAAGACCGGTGACGTAGACCGCCGAACACCGCCCAAAAAAGGAGAGGAACCAACTTCGGTAGAAGTCATGACACTATGACTATGTACAGACTCAGTGAGCATAGCCTTGCTATTGAGAAAGACCGCCAAAAGCAGACCTGGCTCTCAAGAGAAGACAGGCAATGTGCACACTGCCCACAAAATTAGATGGAAACTGAGCTGCACTTCCTAACCTCCTGCCAAATGTAAAACTATATTACACAGATCGAAAATTAATTTTAAAACAACACAATTTTGATAAACTCCCATAAAAACATGTTTTAAGCAGACAACCATAGTCCCTGTGCCCAAGAACACTAAGGTAACCTGCCTAAATGACTACTGACCCGTAGCACTCACGTCTGTAGCCATGAAGTGCTTTGAAATGCTGGTCATGGCTCACATCAACACCATTATCCAAGAAACCCTAGACCCACTCCAATTTGCATACCTGCAAAACAGATCCACAGATGATGCAATCTCTATTGCACTCCACACTGCCCTTTCACACCTGGACAAAAGGAACACCTATATGAGAATGCTATTAATTGACTACAGCTGAGTGTTCAACACCATAGTGTCATCAAAGCTCATCACTAAGCTAAGGACCCTGGGACTAAACACCTCCCTCTGCAACTGGATCCTGGACTTCCTAACGGGCCACCCACAGGTGGTAAGGGTAGGTGATAACACATCCGCCACACTGATCCTCACCATGGGGGCCCCTCAGGGGTGCATGCTCAGTCTCCTCCTGTACTCCCTGTTCACCCATGACTGCACAGCCAGGCACAACTCCTACACCATCATTAAGTTTGCCAATGACACAACAGTGGTAGGCCTGATCACCGACAATAACGAGACAGCCTTTAGGGAGGTCAGAGACCTGACCGTGTGGTGCAAGGACAACAACCTCTCCCTCAAAGTGATCAAGACAAAGGAGATGAGTGTGGACTACAGGAAAAGGAGGACTGAGCACACTCCCATTCTCATCGACGGGGCTGTAGTGGAGCAGGTTGAGAGCTTCAAGTTCCTTGGTGTCCAAATCATCAGCAAACTAACATGATCCAAGCACACCAAGACATTCCCCCTCAGGAGACTGAAAAGATTTGTCATGGGTCCTCAGATCCTCAAAAGGTTTTACAGCTGCACCATCGAGGGCATCCTAACGGGTTGCATCACTGCCTGGTATGGCAACTGCTCGGCCTCTGACCGCAAGGCACTACAGAGGGTAGTGCGTACGGCCCAGTACATCACCGGGGTTAAGCTTCCTGCCATCCAGGAGCTCTATACAAGGTGGTGTCTGAGGAAGGCCCTAAAAATTGTCAAAGACTCCAACCACCCTAGTCATAGACTGTTCTCTCTGCTACCGCATGGCAAGCGGCACTGGAGCGACAGGTCTAGGTCCAAGAGGCTTCTAAACAGCTTCTACCCCAAAGCCATAAGACTCCTGAACATCTAATCAAATGGCTACCCAGGCTATTTCCACTGTGTGCCCCCACCCCCAATACGCTGCTGCTACTCTCTGTTATTATCTATGCATACTCACTTTAATAACTCTACCTACATGTACATATTACCTCAATTACCTCGACTAACCGGTGCCCCAGCACATTGACTCTGTACCTGTACACCCTGTTTGTAGCCTCGCTGTTGTTATCTTACTGCTACTCTATTATTATTTCTTACTTTTATTTCTTACCTTTTTTGTATTTCTTAAATCTGCATTGTTGGTTAAGGGCTTGTAAGTAAACATTTCACAATAAGGTCTACTACACCTGTTGTATTTGGAGTATGTGATAAATACAATTTGATTTGATTTTATCTACTGGGTAAAATACCACAGTGTGCCATCACATTTTAAATTTTTTTACACCTTTATTTCATCAGGTAGGCTAGTTGAGAACAAATTCTCATTTACAACTGCGACCTGGCAAAGATAAAGCAAAGCAGTGTGCCACAAACAGCAACAAAGAGTTACACATGGAATAAACAAACATACAGTCAATAATACAATAGAAAAAGTATATATACAGTGTGTACAAATGAGGTAGTATAAGGGAGGTAAGGCAATAAATAGGCCATAGTGGCGAAATAATTACAATATAGCAATGAAACACTGGAGTGAACAATGTGCAGAAGATGAATGTGCAAGTATAGATACTGGGGTGCAAAGGAGCAAAATAAATCAAATTAATAACAGTATAGGAATGAGGTAGTTGGATGGGCTATTTACAGTTGGGCTATGTACAGGTGCAGTGATCTGTGAGCTGCTCTGACAGCTGGTGCTTAAAGTTATTGAGGGAGATATGAGTCTCCAGCTTCAGCTTTTGCAGTTCGTTCCAGTCATTGCCAGCGGAGAACTGGAAGGAAAGGCAGCCAAAGGAGAAATTGGTTTTGGGGGCGACCAGTGAAATATACTGCTGGAGAGCATGCTATGGGTGGGTGCTGCTATGGTGACCAGTGAGCTTAGATAAGACGGGGATTTACCTAGCAAAGACTAATGACCTGGAGCCAGTGGGTTTCGCGACGAATTTGAAGCAAGGGCCAGCCAACGAGAGCATACAGGTAGCAGTTGTGGGTAGTATATGGGGCTTTGGTGACAAAACGGATGGCACTGTGATAGACTGCATCCAATTTGCTGAGTAGAGTGTTGGAGGCTATTTTGTAAATGACATCGCCGAAGTCAAGGATCGGTAGGATAGTCAGTTTTATGAGGGTATGTTTGGCAGCATGAGTGAAGGATGCGAAATAGAAAGCCGATTCTAGATGTAATTTTGGATTAGAGATGCTTAATGTGAGTCTGGAAGGAGAGTTTACAGTCTAACCAGACACCCAGGTATTTGTAGTTGTCCACATATTCTAAGTCAGAATTGTCCAGAGTAGTGATTCTGGACCGGCGGGTGGGTGTAGGCAGTGATTGGTTGAAAAGCATGCATTTATTTTTACTTGCATTTAAGACTAGTTGGAGGCCACGGAAGGAGAGTTGTATGGCAATGAAGCTCGTCTGGAGGTTAGTTAACACAGTTTCCAAAGAAAGGCCAGAAGTATACATAATGGTGTCGTCAGCAAGATGTGTGCCCTGTTGCCACACGAAAAGGGCAACCAGTAATGAACAAACAACATTGTAAATATAACCCATATTCATGTTTATTTATTTTCCCTTTTGTAACTATTTGCACATCGTTACCACACTGTAAATATACATAACATGACATCTGAAATGTCTTTATTATTTTGGAACTTCTGTGAGGGTAATGTTTACTGTTATTTTTATTGTTTATTTCACTTTTGTTTATTATTTACTTGCACTTGCTTTGGCGATGTAAACATATGTTTCCCATGTCAATACAGCCCTTCAATTGAATTGAATTAAATTCTCAATGAGAGACAGAGACAGAGAGAGAGAGAGCGACAGAGACAGAGAGAGGGAGCGACAGAGAGAGAGAGCGACAGAGACAGAGAGAGTGCGGCAGAGAGAGAGAGCGACAGAGAGAGAGAGAGACACACAGAGAGAGAGAGAGAGCGACAGAGAGAGAGAGCGACAGAGAGAGAGAGCGACAGAGACAGAGAGACACACACAGAGAGAGAGAGAGCAACAGAGAGCGAGAGACACACACACACAGAGAGAGAGAGCGACAGAGAGCGAGAGCGACAGAGACAGAGAGAGAGAGAGACACACACAGAGAGAGGGACAGAGAGAGAGAGCGACAGAGACAGAGAGAGAGAGACACAGAGAGAGAGAGCGACAGAGACAGAGAGAGAGACACACAGAGAGAGAGAGACAGAGACAGAGAGAGAGAGACACAGAGAGAGAGAGAGAGAGACAGAGAGAGAGAGAGAGACACACAGAGAGAGAGAGAGAGAGAGAGTGACAGAGACAGAGAGAGAGAGCGACAGAGAGAGAGAGCGACAGAGACAGAGAGCGACAGAGACAGAGAGAGTGCGGCAGAGAGAGAGAGAAAAAGAAAGATACAGAAAAAGAGAGAGAGAGAGAGACTAACACACTCACACTGACAAGGTCCAGCTAAACAAATTGGTTTGTGTTGTACCTGAATATTAATTGCACTCATCTGGTGTCTCAGGTCTAAATCAGTCCCTGATTATAGGGTCAGAATGAAAATAAAGCAGTGGAGCTGGCTTTGAGGTCCAGATTTGAATTTGAGGGGCAATCTTTCTTGTTGCCAACCCAAACTTGAGAATTGCATGTGCAATTTGCGCAACTTGACAACCAATAAGTATTTTTTGAGAAACGTTTGGCCCTACTTGCCATATCCAACTGTGTCAATTTCTCCAAGTGTACAGTACTGTATTTTTGAACAGGAAGAAACAAGTCTGAATCATCGAGACCGAGGCCATTGACCTGTAGAGCAGATTGATTGAATGAGAGGACAATGACGTCCCATGCTAACCCTTTAACCATAGCCTTGGTTGTTTCCCAAATGGCACAATATTATATTCCTTTAATAGTGGACTACTTTTGACAGGATCCCTAAAGGCCCTGCACTATATAGGGAATAGGGTACCATTTGGGACAGAACCTCTCCTATTGATCCTCTTTATTGCATTGTTTATACCTGAATCATTGGTCCTGATCTTGTCCACATTCTGATTGTGCCCACATTCATCAGACGTGACTTATGATACTATATGTGTCTCTTATCCGTCCACTTTTTCTTCATTGTGACAGGATTTCTTGTTCAATACCTGTATGTAAATTATTTTATGGATATTCTTTCAATATAGTATACATTTCTTTATTTTAACCAATGAGAGTCTAAGCCCTGTCTAAGCAGGGTTCTACTAAGCTATATGGAATTGTTTTAAGAAGGTCATACCAAGGATAATTTCGCTCTTTGATTTTGAAATCTAAGACCCTTTGAAGTATCCCCAAAAATATATATTTTTAATTGTTTGATGATAAATTATTTTTGACCTTACTGCCCATACAAACACATTGAATAACATATTCACAACATGGAACAACAGACAGTCCCACCTAAAAAATCTAAATGAAGTTTGTTCTGATATTTCTGTTCTATATCTGAAGGATAAGAATGATTGGGAAACTTTTTTTAAAAGCCCCCCTTTTTTCCCAATTTTCACCTAAAATGACATACCCAAATCTAACTGCCTGTAGCTCAGACCCTGAAGCTAGGATATGCATATTTTTGGTACCATTTGAAAGGAAACACTTTGAAGTTTATGGAAATGTGAAAGGAATGTAGTAGAATATAACACAATAGATCTGGCAAAAGATAATGCAAAGAAAAAAACAACCGTTCTTTTGTCTTTTTTTAACCATCTTTGAAATGCAAGAGAAAGGCCATAATGTATTATTCCAGCCCAGGTGCAATTTTGATTGTTGGCCACTAGATGTGCAAAGTTTTAGACTGATCCAATGAACCATTGCATTTCTGTTAAAAAATGTTTGTATCAAGACTGCCCAAATGTGCCTAATTTGTTTATTAATAACTTTTCATGATCAAAATTGTGCACTCTCCTCAAACAATAGCATGGTATTCTTTCAATGTAATAGCTACTGTAAATTGGACAGTGCAGTTAGGTTAACAAGAAATTAAGCTTTCTGCCAATATCAGATATGTCTAAGTCCTGGGAAATGTTATTGTTACTTACAACCTCATGCTAATCGCATTAGCCTATGTTAGCTCAACCATCCCGTGGAAGGGACACTAATCCCGAAGAAGGTGTATCGACTTCAGACGAGTCCCAAGACATTTGTGGGGGTTATAGAGCAAAACGGAGAACACTATCAGAAATGGAGAACACCATGTTCATGAGAGTCTCATCTTTCCAAGTGAGTTTGTAGACCAAACTGTTCAGATGCTAATCATTTTTGTATTCTGCTAATTAGATTTCCGTGGGGGTGCAGACATTGACCTTAGGGGGTTCAAGACATATATTGATGTCAATAGTCAATGGTGCCACATATGAAGGATTTTGATAGGCAGGATAATCATGATTTAAATTGTTTTACTTTTCAGATCCATCTACGTTTTTGAGATATCCAGACACAATGTGTTCCTGACTATATCCTGATGTGGTCAGGAAGATCTGATCACAATCAGATCACAATGTCTTCTGATCGTCTTCATCTGTCAACAAATGTCAGCACAATCAGGATGTGTACACAATCAAAAGAGTTAGCACCAGGTATAAACAAGCTTGAGTTGATGTCATGATGAGGAGTCCTGTTCTGTTTGCTTATTGGTGGAATCCCTGCCTGATGAAACAGGATGGAATGTTATGTACCTCACTTATAGAACATGTTTGTTGTTGTTGTTGTTGTAGTAGGCTATTTCCATGACAACAGCCCAGACCCACAGCATAGTGACCTGACCCCTGTCAAAGTTCAAAGAGTGAACAGTTGTATGATAGACTGAGTAGATTTACCAGTATAGAAATAGACTACATAGAACATACTGTTCCTGAAATTCAGTAATTTCGCTAGCTTTTGACATTCAAGAAAAATAAAGAGTCGGACAGTATGATGCAGATTAAAAAAGCCCTAACTTTTCCATCTTGCAGAACCATAGAATTAGAGCATTCTATTTCTACAGGAGACAGAAGAGAGGCCATGTCCCCATCCTCATCGACCAGCCTGGTTTCATAGAGTAGATTTAACATACTCAAATGAGTATGACATGTTACATTTGGTATGGTTCGATAAGGTAGATTGTTACTTAAGGCAAAAATTACACAAAAACGTGGCAATATATACGGGGTACCAGTACCTAGTCGGTGTGCAGGCGTATGAAGTAATTGAGGTAGATATGTAGATATAACTAGGACTAAAGTGACTAAGTATCAGGATAGATAATAAATAGTAGCAGCAGTGAATGTGATGAGTCAAAGAAGAAGAAAAAAGGAAAAATCCAGATAGTCTGGGTAGCTATTTGGTTACTATTTCACTAACTACTACACTGAACAAAAATATAAACACAACATGCAACAATTTGAAAGATTTTACTGAGTTACAGTTCATATAAGGAAATCAGTCAATTGAAATGAATTAATTAGGACCTAATCTATGGATTTCACATGACTGGGATTACAGAAATTGATCTGTTGGTCATGGATACCATAAAAAAAGGTAGGGGCATGGATTAAAAAACAGTCAGTATCTGGTGAGACCACCATTTGCCTCATGCAGCGCAACACATCTCCTTTGCATTGAGTTGATCAGGCTGTTGATTGTGGCCTGTGGAATGTTGTCCTACTACTCTTCAATGGCTGTGCGAAGTTACTGGATATTGGCGGGAACGGGAACACGCTGTCATACAAGTCGATCCAGAGCATCCCAAACATGCTCAATGGGTCACATGTCTGGCAAGTATACTGGCCATAGAAGAACGGGGACAGTTTCATCTTCCAGGAGTTGTGTACAGATCGTTGCGACATGGGGCCGTGCATTATCATGCTGAAACATGAGGTGATGGCGTTGGATGAATGGCACGACAATGGGCTTCAGGATCTCCTCACAGTATCTCTGTGCATTCAAATTGACATAGATAAAATGTAATTTTGTTCATTGTCCGTAGTTTATGCCTTCCCATACCATAACCCCACCACCACCATGGGCACTCTGCCATCTGCCCGGATTCGTCTGTGAAGAGCACACTTCTCCAGCGTGCCAGTGGTCATCGAATGTAAGCATTTGCCCATGGAAGCCGGTTACGATGCCAAACTGTAGTCAGGTCAAGACGCTGGTAAGGACAAACAAGCACGCAGATGAGCTTTCCTGAAATGGTTTCTGACAGTTTCTGCAGAAATTCTTCAGTTGTGCAAACCCCCAGTTTCATCTGCTGTCTGGGTGGCTGGTCCTGGGCTGGGATGGTTACTCATGGTCTGTGGTTGTGAGGCTGTTTGGACGTACTACCAAATTCTTTAAAATTATTTTGGAGGCGGCTTATGGTAGAGAAATTAACATTAAATTATCTAGCAACAGCTCTGGTGGACATTCCTGCAGTCAGCATGCCAATTGCACGCTACCTCAAATCTTCAGATATCTGTTGCATTGTGTTGTGGGACAAAACTGTATATTTTAGAGTGGTATTTTATTGTCCCCAGCTCACTAACAGGATGTAAACAAATTTGCACACAACATTTGAGAGAAAAAAGCTTTTTGTGCATATGGAACTTTTCTGGGGTCTTATGAAACATGGGACCAACACTTTACATGTTGCATTTATATTTTTGTTCAGTATATTTAGCGGTTTTATGGCTTGGGGGTAGAAACTGTTCAGGGTACTGTTGGTTGCCGATCTTTGTTCATTGGTACCTGCCTCCCCTGATCTACGCCCAGGGGCTGGCCTCCCCGACTCCCATCCATGGCAAAACCCTCATACGAAACTCTACCAACTACTACCCCTTCCGACGTGTTTGTCAGATCTAAGTAACTTAATAAAAATCCCCATCATAATACGTCAGTTTAAGCTAGAGATATATGTTTTTCTGCATGACCTGCGTCTTAATTCACCCCATCCGCCTATGTCAGCCTACTGCTTCTGCAGTGGAAGGTGGCTGAGCTAAAGCTGTGCTTGTCAGACTGTGAGACATTCCGAAAGTGTCATGGGACTCCAGTGAAGGTAACCTGATTCCGGTTTAAAACATGAATGGAAGTATGGATGTAGTTCCGTGCCCCCCAAAAAAGGGGGTTAAATAAATAATGTGTCAAAAAATATATATATTTCCTGAGCTTTCCTATATCTTCTAGATATAGGACAAACACTTCAATATCTTATTCCTTATTATTTATTTTTTGACTGCCTATTTTTCCATTTATGAATGTGTTATTCAATGCATGTATATGGGCTATAGGTGTAAAGGCCAAATTCAATATTTTATCAAATAAAAAACAGAAATATAAAAATTATGCCTACGGAGGTCCTAAAATTCCAAATCAAATAGCTAAAAGATCCATGGTATGACCATTTTATAACAATCACATAATATGGAAATAGTGGCAATTTGATTAATTGTTCAGTAGTCTTATGGCTTGGGGTAGAAGCTCTTTTAATTTACGAACCCTTTTGGAACTAGACTTGGTGCTCCTGTACTGCTTGCCGTGCGGTAGTAGAGAGAACAGTCTATGACTTTGGTGACTGGATTCTTTGACAATTTTTGGGGCCTTCCTCTGACACGCCTAGTATATAGGTCCTGGATGGCAGAAAGCTTGGCCCCAGTGATGTACTGGGCCGTACGCACTACCCTCTGTAGCACCTTATGGTTGGATGCCGAGCAGTTGCCATACCAGGCGGTGATGCAACCGATCAGGATGCTCTCGATGGTGCAGCTGTAGAACTTTTTGAGGATCTGAGGACCAATGCCAAATCAATTTTCAGCCTCCTGAGGGGGAAAATGTGTTGTCGTGCCCTCTTCACGACTGTCTGCTGTGTTTGGACTATGATAGTTTGTTGGTGATGTGGACACCAAGGAACTTGAAACTCTCGACCCGCTCCACTACAGCCCCATCGATGTTAATTGGGGCCTGTTCGGCCCTCCTTTTCCTGTAGTCCACGATCAGCTCCTTTTTCTTGCTCACATTGAGGGAGAGGTTGTTGTCCTGGCACCACACTGCCAGGTCTCTGACTTCCTCCCTATAGGCTGTCTTATCGTTGTTGGTGATCAGGCCTACCACTGTTGCATCGTCAGCAAGTCGCGGGTGAACAGGGAGTACAGGAGGTGACTAAGCACATACCACTGACGGGCCTGAGTGTTGAGGATCAGCGTGACAGATGTGTTGTTGCCTACCGTTGATTTCTATGTGCAGAACTAAGTGTTTACACAAAGCATAAGTATGCTGGTATGAATAAATGTTGTTTAGACAGACAGACAGACAGACAGACAGACAGACAGACAGACAGACAGACAGACAGACAGACAGACAGACAGACAGACAGACAGACAGACAGACAGACAGACAGACAGACAGACAGACAGACAGACAGACAGACAGACAGACAGACAGACAGACAGACAGACAGACAGACAGACAGACAGATAGATAGATAGATAGATAGATAGATAGATAGATAGATAGATAGATAGATAGATAGATAGATAGATAGATAGATAGATAGATAGATAGATAGATAGATAGATAGATAGATAGATAGATAGATAGATAGATAGATAGATAGATAGATAGATAGATAGATAGATAGATAGATAGATAGATAGATAGATAGATAGATAGATAGATAGATAGATAGATAGATAGATAGATAGATAGATAGATAGATAGATAGATAGATAGATAGATAGATAGATAGATAGATAGATAATGCAGAACTAAGTGTGTTAACAAAGCATAAGAAGTATGCTACTAACATTAAAACTATACTAATGCCGTCAAGTCACTGTATCAACTCCGTAATTTAAAATGGATTTCAGATAGAATCCCTTTATGAAATAAACCCTACTTCTTCAGATAGGTTACGCATCTCGTCACGCTCATAGTGAAGCACCCTGAAAACCATGTTGACGTAGGTCTGACAGTAAACTCTCTTTGTTTATTCTAGTCTCTGTGAAGTGTGTCATAGTTGCATAAGGTAAATCTGGAAATAAAATCTACCAAGCCAGTTAATTTCCCCCCTGTGTATTATGTATGTACTAATGAACTTTGGCAAATCTAACATAGTTCCCCTGATTCATTCATGGGATTTGTATCTAATCAAGTTGGCCAAGATGAGCCTCTAGCCTGGCTTCCTCCTCCTTCCTCTCTCTCTCTCTCTCTCTCTCTCTCTCTCTCTCTCTCTCTCTCTCTCTTCCTCTCTATCTCTCTCTCTTATTAAAGCAGCTGCAGCGAAAGGGGGAGCGAGAGCAAGAGAGGAGGGGGGGGGAGCACAGCAGCTACACAGAAAGAGGAGGAAATCAAACACAATGGATGCTGGTGCATGGGAGCCTGGATTTCCTTAGTTTCCCACACACAAGTGTACAATCACACACACAAACACAGTTTTGTACAGCTAACCTTGTGGGGGGACACAATTCAGTCTTATTCAAAATCCTATTTTCCCTAACCCCTAACCCTAAACCTAACCCTAACCTGTATTCTTACCCTAACCCTAACCCTAACCTTAACCCTAACCCTAACCCTGAACTTAACCAAAAAAACTAACCTTAATCCTAACCATAAACCTTAACCCTAGCTCCTAACCCTAACCATAAAACTAACCCTTGCTCCTAACATAATTTAACCCTAACAATCATTCTAACCTAACCGTAAACCCCCTACAAATAGCATTTGACCTTGTGGGGACTAACAAAATGTCTCCAGTTGGTCAAATCTGAGATTGTTTACTATTCTTATGGGGACTTCTGGTCCACACTCACACACACACACACACTCACACACACACACACACACACACACACACATGCACACATCATTGTCACATTTACACATTCAATTGCGTTATCCAACATACAACAAGACAGAGGAGATTAAAGATGAACAATTGTTACAGTAGAGATTAACAAGCGTTACAGTAGATATTAACATGATTTACAGTAGAGATTAACAAGAGTTACATTTCTGACTAACAATATTTACAGTAGAGATTAACAAGAGTTACAGTTCTATCTAACAAGAGTTACAGTAGAGATTAACAAGAGTTACAGTAGAGATTAACAAGAGTTACAGTTCTAACTAACAAGAGTTACATTAGAGATTAACAAGAGTTACAGTAGAGATTAACAAGAGTTACAGTTCTATCTAACAAGATTTACAGTAGAGATTAACAAGGGTTACAGTAGAGATTAACAAGAGTTACAGTTCTATCTAACAAGATTTACAGTAGAGATTAACAAGAGTTACAGTTCTATCTAACAAGAGTTACAGTAGAGATTAACAAGAGTTACAGTTCTAACTAACAAGAGTTACAGTAGAGATTAACACGAGTTACAGTAGAGATTAACAAGTGTTACAGTAGAGATTAACAAGAGTTACAGTTCTATCTAACAAGAGTTACAGTAGAGATTAACAAGAGTTACAGTTCTATCTAACAAGATTTACAGTAGAGATTACCAAGAGTTACAGTAGAGATTAACAAGAGTTACAGTAGAGATTAACAAGAGTTACAGTTCTATCTAACAAGAGTTACAGTAGAGATTAACAAGAGTTACAGTAGAGATTAACAAGAGTTACAGTAGAGATTAACAAGAGTTACAGTAGAGATTAACAAGAGTTACAGTAGAGATTAACAAGAGTTACAGTAGAGATTAACAAGAGTTACAGTAGAGATTATCTAAATGAAAAGAAACACAACAGATCTTGAAAGTGTTCTTAAAGCGATTGTTCACCAAAATGATAAAATGACCCATTGGTTTCCTTACCCTGTAAGCAGTCTATACACAAGGTATGACAGCAATAAATGCTTTGGCTTAGTTTCCCTGGCATTGGCTGGCACTGTTTCCAAATGCTAAACGTTATCATTTGGAAACAGTGCCAGGGAAACTAAACCAAAACATGGATTGCTGTCAAACCTTAGACTGCTTAGAGGGTAAGGAAACCAATTTGTCATTTTATCATTTGTCTGAACTATCCCTTTAAGAAAAACACTTCCAATAATACCCTAGGCCATGTTTCCCGATAGCGATGGAATTTAGGCCTACAAACATTTTAATGATGCGTCTTTTCTACAAAGGCCAAAGATGTAATGTGTTTGCCAAAACAACATGCAGACAGAACAGTCACAAAGTGCTTATTTGAGGCATGTCGATACTGAGGATCGAAAGAAGGACAGTGCTGCTCAACGATCAGCATTCTCTATTCAAATCTAACTTTAATGTTAGAATTATTCCACAATACTGATTATGGATCAGCTCCTGGAGAGGTATTATCACGTCTTTTAATGAAATCATCTCGTTTTTCATTTGCTTGCTGGTAACAATTGCATAGCCATTGGCAACTTTGTATATCTGGTCAACTTCATTGTGAAGTTATCAGAGATGATTCTATATTTAGTGGAGGTGTTCTGTGTATGAAGTGCTACGGTATGGGAAAATAAATGTTCTACGAGTGGTCTGAGGCATTCGGGAAAAGAACAAGCGTTTTAGGTGCAACTTTAGTAAGGATGGTTTTGGGAAACAGCTCAGAGATTTAACGATGCTCCTACAAAGGTTATAACAAGGAATTCAGCCTTAACCTGCTTTTGGGAAACCGGGCCCAGGTTCGTTGTGGACCCAAAACAAAACACACTCTACCAGCAGTAACCTCCTTCACCGGCCCAACCGCGTGTGACTCTATATCTATTTCAATGTTTCTCTCCCACTGCTCAAGGTGCTGTGACCTGCATGTGTGTGTGTGTGTGTGTGTGTGTGTGTGTGTGTGTGTGTGTGTGTGTGTGTGTGTGTGTGTGTGTGTGTGTGTGTGTGTGTGTGTGTGTGTGTGTGTGTGTGTGTGTGTGTGTGTGTGTGTGTGTGTGTGTGTGTGTGTGTGTGTGTGTGTGACCTGTGCAGCCAGGCTGGTTAATAGGATGGGGATTAACTGATAAAAGGAACCTTGAGAGGGGAGGAGGAGAGAGAAAATAACAACTCTAGGGGCTTAGAGTCATTGAGACCACTCACATCACATTCTTTCTTATGCGCTGATTCCCATAGGAGGAGGTTGATGGTTCCATCTCAAATGGCAGCCTATTCCCTATGTGGTGCACCACTGTTGACCAGGGCTCATAGGTATCTATTCTAGTATTTGGACGCAGATTCGGATCATAGCCTGATCCCAGATCTGTTTGTACAGTCTTGTGTTTATGTGTTAGATCACCTCTGTTTTCTCTTTCTGGTTGTCCTCAGTTACCCTTGCTACTACGTCACACACAAGGCAAAGTTTAGCTTACCATAAATGGACACATCCTTTACTTACAGGTGTGTATTTGTGTGTGCGGCTGTGTATGTGTGTGACATCAGTCCTCTTCTCTGTAGTAAACACAATCCAGTTGGATAATGTTCAATGCCACCTTAACCTTTGATTGTGATTATGTGACTACAGAGAGAAAGACCTTCAAATACCCTCTTTACAGGGAAGCTACTCGAGGGCTTTAGCAAAACAGTAGGATTTCTGTAGACTTTTTTTAGGTGTGACTTCTTGCCAGTGTGAGCAGAGCACGAGCCATTTCATCAAGTGTTCTCAGTCACACGTCAGCCACATGTCAGCCACACATTCAATTCTTGAAAAAATAACCAGAGCGTAATTTTATGCCCAGGTTTCATACAAATGAGTGGGTGTGTCTCACGCTCTGCAAAAGTTACGTAGCAGGCCTGTTACCCCAAATCACAAACTGAAGAGGTTGTTCTTCTCTTCTGATCTGACAGCAGAGGTAAGATCTTTCCACAGCCTGTGCTCCAAATGGCACCACATTTCCTATACAGTGCACTACCTTCGTAGGGAATATGGTGCCATTTGGGACGCAGATAAGGCCTGTCATGGAGGGGCAGTGGAGTGTGTTGTTCACATGCTGTGCTTACTGTATATTAATCCCATAGTTTTGTCTCCTTCTCTCTCCATCATCCGGACCTTTCCCTCTACTGATTTCAGGTTTCATCGCAAGTAGCACCCTAATCCCTTTATAGTGGACTACTTTTGATTAGTCCTATGAATACTGGTCAAAAGTGGTGCACTTTATAAGGAATAGGGGGTCATTTGGTACAAGTCCACGTAAGTCAGCGAGGATGTTCTGAGGGGGGCCAACACGCGGTTCGAAGGGTGCTAGTTGTAATTTGGCGATGACAGGGGTTTCAGGACCTTACCTTTTTACTGTAGTTGCTGGGAAATGGCTGACAACACAGCTCTTAGCTCCCTCAGTAGATGCCTACTGGAGAACTTATTTGTATTGCTTTTAATCTTTTTAAATGAATTTATCTTATTAACACTTTGTTCTAGCTAGCTATTTGTGTAGGTAGCTATCAAGTAAACGCAACTTTGGAGCTATGGTGTGTGTCCCAATTGGCACACTATTCTATTAATGTTGCCGTCCCAAGGCTCTGGTCAAAAGTAGTGCACTATATACTGTACTGTGCTTTCAGAAAGTATTCACAATTCTTGTGTCACGCCCTGACCACAAAGAGCCTTTTTATTCTCTATTTTGGTTAGGCCGGGTGTGACTAGGGTGGGTAATCTAGGTTGTTTTATTTCTATGTTGGCCTGGTATGGTTCCCAATCAGAGCCAGCTGTTTAGCGTTGTCTTTGATTGGGGATCATATTTAGGCAACCATTTCCCCACTGTTTTTTTGTGGGATCTTGTTTATGTGTAGTTGCCTGTGAGCACTCCATAGCTTCATGTTTCATTTTTTAATTTTTTAAATTGTTTTGTGTATTTCACGAAATAAAAGGTGTGGAACCCATATCACGCTGCGCCTTGGTCCAAATGTTATTTTGATGATCGTGACACCTTGACTTTTTCCGCATTTTATTGTGTTACAGGCTAAACGTAAAATGGACTAAATATTGTATAGTTTTTCTCACTGGCCTACACACAATATCCTATAATGTCAAAGTGGAATTATGTTTTTGGAATTTCTTACAAATTAATGAAATATAAAAAGTTGAAATGTCTTGAGTCCATAAGTATTCAACCCTGTTGTTATAGCAAGCCTAAATAAGTTCAGGAGTAAAAATCTGCATAACAAGTCACATAATGAGTTGCCTGGACTTACTCTGTGTGCAATAATAATGTTTAACATTATTTTTGAATGATTACCTCATTTCTGTACCCCACACATACAATTACCTGTTAGGTCCCTCAGTCGAGCAGTGAATTTCAAACAGATTCAACCACAAAGACAAGATAGGTTTTCCAATGCCTCGCAAAGAAGGGCACCTATTGGTCGATGGATTTTAAAAAAGCAGACGTTGAAAATCGTTTTGCTCATGATGAATGTATTAATTACACTTTGGATGGTGTATCAACACACCCAGTCTCTACAAAGATACAGGCGTCCTTCCTAACTCAGGTGCCGGAGCGAAAGGAAACCGCTCAGGGATTTCACCATGAGCCAATGGTGACTTTAAAACAGTTACAGAGTTGAATGGCTGTGACAGGAGAAAACTGAGGATGGATCAACAGCATTGTAGTTACTCCACAATAGTAACCTAATTGACAAAGTGAAAATACGGACGCCTGTACAGAATATAAATATTCCCAAACATGCATCCTGTTTGCAACAAGGCACTAAAGTAAAACTGCAAAAAAAAAATGGGTCCAATCTAATACACCACATTACTGAGTACCACTTTCCATATTTTCAAACTCAAGTAAAGTGATGGCTGCATCATGTTATGGTTATGCTTGCAATCGTTAAGTTTTTCAAGATTAAAAAAATTAGGGAAAAAATTAGGGAATGCACAGGCAAAATGTATGTTTTCATTATGTCATTATGGGTTATTGTGTTTAGATGGATGATAATTACATTTTCCATTAATTTTGAATTCAGTCTGTAGCACAACAAAATGTTGAATAAGTCAAGGAGTACGAATACTTCCTGATGGCACTGTAGGGAATAAGGTACCATTTGGGCCACAGATGGTCTCTGGTGACAAATGATGACATATTGGCCAGGACGGTGCCAAGACGGAACTAATGGACGTATAGTTTATATGTGAAAATTCCAATAGCTCCTAATTTCAATCTCTTGAAAACCTCAAATCAACTACAAATTGTAGAAAATCATATACACATATAGAAAGCATTTAATTAGACCATTCAAAGTTGTCCCAGGTGAAAATATTGTCTCATTTATATTGTGCAATTTATTGACGGTCCCTAACTATCCCCAGAGATAGGCTATCTAAAGTCAAACCAACTTTGCCAGGATCGCACACCAGCCGGCTGAAGCTAATTGGTCAAATAATTTTGCGTAACTCTTCCCAACTGTAAACACACACAAGGGTGTCACATCAAACCACAACCCGAAACCAACTCACGTCTGAATTCAGTCATGGCCATGAGCATTTCTTAATTAACCAAATCTAAAACTACCCCCAATCAGGAAGTGCAGTCACCCATTAAACCAAGTTTGATGCAATTCTAAACATTTTGCCATAGGTTGGAGAGAAGATTTTGCAGTTTCATAACTCATTTCATGCAATTCTCTCATTTTGCAATGCGGCGGAGAGAAAATATTTCAGTTTTACAGTTAATTTCCTGCAATTCTACACATTTTGCCAAAGGGTCCAGAGAAATATATGCAGTTTTTAAGCAAATTTCATTCAGTTCTACACATTTTGCCCTGAGATGCAGGTCTAAGGCACTGCATCTCAGTGCTAGAGGCGTCATTACAGACACCCTGGTTCGAATCCAGGCTGTATCACAACCGTCCGTGATTGGTAGTCCCATAGGGCAGCGCACAATTGGTCCAACGTTGTCCGGGTTTGGCCGGTGTAGGCCGTCATTGTAAATAAGAATTTGATCTTAACTGACTTGCCTAGTTAAATTAAGGTAAAACTAATACAAATGTTAATATGATATCTGAGTGAGAGTGACTTACAAAATCAAATGGGGCCTCCAGGTCCGTAATCTGACCATTACTGCAAAAAATTTAGATACTAGCTGGCTAGACTAACTTACAAATCTAAGAAATGTTAGCTGACATGGTGTCACGTCCTGACCTTAGTTCCTTTTTTATGTCTCTATTTTAGTTTGGTCAGGGCGCGAGTTGGGGTGGGCATTCTATCTTTTGTGTTCTATGTTTTCTATTTCTATGTGTTTGGCCTGGTATGGTTCCCAATCAGAGGCAGCTGGCAATCGTTGTCTCTGATTGAGAACCATACTTAGGTAGCCTGTTCCCACCTGGTGTTTGTGGGTAGTTGTTTTCTGTGTCTGTGTTTTACCATACAGAACTGTTTCGGTTTTCATTTATTTCTCTTGTTCTTTTGTACTCAGTGTTGGGTTATGTCATGAAAATATGGACACTTACCACGCTGTGCATTGGTCCAGTCTTTCCTACTCCTCCTCAGAAGAGGAGGAAAACCGTTACACATGGGCCAATTCATTGATTACCAGTGACTGACATAACTAGAGAAAAACTGCTGATGCACAAACAAATTTAGAATTTGCAACTTGGGTATTTACTCAACAGTAAGTAGAGATCCCGACTGAGTTACTATTTTTTTTTATTGTTATCTACAAAAGGGGGCTGCCAGTTGACCATTCCTGTTCTAGAACATTGGGTCACCTCTTGGCAACCTGGGCAACCTTGCCAATCTGTCTGTATCCCCAATGGCCCCCTATTCCCTATATAGGGCACTACTTTTGAGCAGAGCACATAGGCAGTAGTGTGCCATTTGGGACGATAGGCTCCAATGACCATTCCTTTGGCCTTTCCACATCAAAGTCAGCACTTAAGCACACCTAAGCTGAGGTTCAGAACCCAGAACCAAATCTCACGTGCTGTCACAAGAGACTATAGCAGCAACACTGATTTAAACTGATAATAAAGCCCTCCACTACAATAGTTGAATAAGGTGGGATAGACGTTAGAGTATGACTGGTGGAATAGAACACGTGTGTTAAATGGTTCAGGGAACCCTAGGTCACTATGGCTGTGTTGACAAGGGCAGCCCCAAACTGATATTGTTTCACTAATTGGTCTTTTGACCAATCAGATCAGCTCTGCAAAAGAGCTGATGTGAAAGCTCTAATGTGATTAGTCAAAAGTAAATATATCAGAATGAGGCTGCCTGTATAAACACAGCCTTTGGTCCACCTTCTCCAGTGCATTACAGGGCAGTGTACCTATTGGCTGCCAGCCAGCCCATACCATAAGGGGGCAATCAGGGATTCAAACAACAACAAAGCGGTCACACCACCACTGTTTTTTTGGTACTAAAGCTAATGACCAGAGATCAATGAACAGAGGTGTAAAGTAACTCATTACAGCAACTTTTTACTGTATTTTTCAAAGTTAGTCATTTTACATCTAAAATCTAATTAAAGTAATAGTACTTCTACTTGAGTAGGATATATCAGTTCTCTTTCTACCCTTGGTCAGTGAACGAGAGGGAGTTTGTGAGTGAGTGAGTGAGTGAGTGAGTGAGTGAGTGAGTGAGTGAGTGAGTGAGTGAGTGAGTGAGTGAGTGAGTGAGTGAGTGAGTGAGTGAGTGAGTGAGGGAGTGAGGGAGAGAAAGAGGGAGTCAGGTCAATGTTTTTATTTTAAATATAACTATAACTATGACTATAACTATATAACTATGACTTTTACTCTGAGTATATTTTAAAGTAGCTACTTTTTACTTTTACCTGAGTAGCTTTTTACATCAGTAATTTTACTTCTTCTTGAGTAAAATGTCATTACATTAGCACTGCTTCTACATGAGTAGGATATTTCAGTACTCTTTCCACCCCTGTCAATGGCTCCATTTAATTCATTTTAAAGTAAAATAATGTATGTACCAATCCCAGATTGCCCCTTTAATTAATGGAGTAAATTGGAAATATAATGGGGAGATAGAATGTCAATGTTTAGACACAAAGAGGCTCTTCGATTTTGAAATGAACATGAACTAGTCAACTCACTGCATAGTTTGACATATCAATCAGACCCTAAATGAATTTTCATTATCACATTTTTTTTACCAACATAAAAAGGAATGCAAAGTCTTTATTTTTCACCCTCTGCATTTGCATCAATGGGCTTCTAGATGTGCCGTAGCTATAGATCAATGGTTCCCAAACTCTGGGTCTGCACGTGGGGCGGAACTCAGTGCGTCTTTAAACTTACTCTTGAATGTTGTAATAATACAATGCACAATGTGTCATTTCAGAATTGGGTAGTGTCATGAACAGTTCTTGTGCCCATATAAATAGACATGGTGTGTGTGTGTGCGGGGGTACATGGGATGTTCCCCAATGCTGGAAGGGGGGGCCCTGAGTGAAAAAGAATGTGGAACCCCCGCTGTAGAGCATGCTTTCCTTCAATAAGACTTGAGTTGCCCCCCACTGGGCATACACTGGTTGAATCAATGTTGTTCCCACGTCATTTCAATGAAATTACGTTGAACTAATGTGGAATAAATGTTGAAAAGACGTCTGTGCCCAGTGGGCTATTACTAGTATTGCATCATTCCAGAAGATCGTTGACTAGATCACCTTAGACTTCAACTGGTTTAAGATGTTAAAAGTCTCATTATATACAGTATTTATTCAGCTTGGGGCTATAGAAGGAGTACAAACAGTAAATCAGTCGGTTACATGAGAAGTGGGTCTAATCTTAACCACTTGGTAGGCAGATGATGCAATCTTACAAGTCATTGCATGATGACATACTGCTTCGTGGTGACACAAGGAGAGCCCTGGTGAAAACTAGAGCTAGTGCACTGTAAGGCTAATAGGAACTCATTTGGGATACAGACCTTGTTAAAAAGTAGTGCGCTATAAAGGGAATAGGGTGCCATTTGAGACCCCCTTCGTCCACCATTACAGTCATGGTTGGTATCCTCAGTTCACCCCCTCTATGCATTGCTCACCATCTCTGGCCCCTGGCGGTCACCCCTGAGAACATTCCCTAGCGTGACCAATTCCTTGTTGTAATATTGGCCTCTCCACTTTCAGCCTCCTAAATGAACAATACAGTCATCCACCAATGCCAGGTCTGTTGCCCTGTGACATAGGGTGTGAGTGTAACATGGTTATCTATTTGTGACCCTACTCTGTAGCACTGTCCCCAGTACCCCTGTGGTGTGCCAAGAGCAGTCTCTGTCTCTCTCTCTCTTACTCACTCACTCACACGTGCGCGCGCGCGCGCGGGACCCGGGACGTGTCTCTGGCCATGTCAGTGCAGCCTCGTTCCGCACGGTCTATTATTAACACCGGAAAGGAAACGGGTAACTACAATGGTACTCCTCCGGTCAGCTCCGGAGCCGTGGAGACCAAAATGGGGCTTCCGGGAGTGGAGGTCGCATTCCACGGTCGGCGACACGCTGCCTTGCATCCCACTGGTTGAATCAACTGAATGACGTTGAATAACGTGGAATGGAGGTTGGATTGAAGTCTGTGTTTATTGGGGTGACTCAGAAAAAAAAAGTACTGTACACCGTGACCCCCATTTGCGCCGGATTATCTGCGCGGTGCATGTCTTCTCATGTTCAATTAGTGCTGGACATGTACAGTAGCCTACTAGGTGCAGCCCCGGCAGGCTAACCGGCGTAATCAGCAGTCATTATTCGTTTTTGCTGGAAGTTGTGTAAGAAGTTTGAAAGGATATTTAAAAAAATAAAAAATAAACTCATGAATAGCAGGCATTGTACCACACTGGCGGTGAAATAGGTCTTCACTTCTTTGCGGGGCTAAACTGCTTCCGTTCAGCATCAGACTACTAAATACAACGATATAGCATGTATTTTTCTACTACTATGTAGTTTTAATCCTACTATAATGGTGAAACTTAAAATTAGACGGTGATCAATTCCTGATGGGCTATATAGACTGACAGGGATGACAGAATGTTGAAACTCGGTTATACCTTTTCCTCACTTGCAATACCAAACCGTGATGTCGTCACACTGTCACTGGTTGATGTTGTGCATACAGAGAGCGCGACGTGCGAGCACAGTCTGTTCCAAAATAAATACGATATTGTGTTTTGCGTGTTGTATTCAAATGAGGTCTCTGACTGGACACATGAGGGCCAATCAGAAGCCGTCGGATCATTACACCTTCTTTTTAGAAGTCATTCATAATGCAGATGCGTCAAACGTTTTACAATGACCAGGGTATAAATAAGGCTGCGCGCAACGAGTAGTCATTTTTCCAAAATCAAAGGAAAGAAACTAAGGAACAGGAACGAATCGTGTTTTTTTCTAACTCTCCTTACCTTTGATAAACTACTATTCTTCCTTATTCCAGTCTCTCCTTATACCATGAGTGGATTATTTCACAGAAATGTATTGGTGGCAGCAGCGGTATGCTGCTCTGTGCTGGTCCGGTCTGTCCTGGGGTCCCCGGTGTTAGCGCAAGAGCCGATCCGATGCGCCCCGTGCTCACCGGAGAAGCTGAGCGAGTGTCCAGCGGTGGCGCCCGGCTGTGCGGAGGTTCTGCGGGAGCCTGGTTGTGGATGCTGCCTCGCTTGCGCCCTGAAGACGGGGGATCTGTGCGGAATCTACACGGCGCCATGCGGGTCCGGACTGAGGTGCACCCCGAGACCCGGCGACCTCCGGCCGCTGCACTCCCTCACTCGCGGCCAGGCTGTGTGCACTGAGATTCCCGAGCCCGTGAGCAGCTCTGTGTCCCAAAACCCCGGTATGTAACCCCTAATTGCTAAATGTTTTGGCTATAGCTAGATTATAAATAGCATATATGCAATATATATATAATGTCTATAATTGACATACGCTAATAATAACATATATTTGAAAAAGCCTATTAGCCTAATAATATGGATAATTATATCATTTGCAAATGTACTTGTGCATAAGTGCAATCAAGATTGTGATTTCTACTGGCTTTTCCCCTTCTTGACACTCATTCCCTCTTTTCTCCAGACCAAGGAGCGGCGGACAATGCCGAGACAGAGAACACTGCCATGGTATCAGACTCCGGCTCCAGCCTCTATCTCCACGGCCACAGCAAGCCCTTCGATCCCCGGGCCGCCGCGGACGCGCTGGAGAGCATGAAAGCCAAAGTTAACGCAATCCGAAAGAAATTGGTGGAGCAGGTGAGCGCTCACGGAAAATATACTAACCGTTTTGCAATTATAATTTAACGTTCTTAAAACTTTTGGAGAGTCAATTGACGGTTGGGTTGTGGGTAGTTAGCATCATACCGCAAGGGGGCGCTCGAGTGACTTTGAAGTGTGTGTGTGCACGTGGGTGCGGGTGTGTGTGTGCATTAGCCTACCTTATGACCGATCATGGAACAATTTTACAAAATACCAGTGTTTTTCCACAACAGGCCTTGACTGTGTGGGTTGATTGGATAGAACAGCAACCTTTGATGACTAGTGAGAAGGCAGTGCTCTACTCTATCTAGCAGCACTACTTTGATAGCATGCCCTTAGACAGGTAGGGTCAGGTCTCCCATGTAGCCCCTTCAGAGACAGATTTAGAAGCAGGTGAAGATGAATAAAACACTTAAAATATGTCTACACAGTACACAGAAATACACTTACAACTCATTATCTCTCTCTTTCCCTCTCCTCCCAGGGTCCCTGTCATGTGGAGTTACAGAGAGCTCTGGAGAAGATCGCTAAGTCACAACAGAAGCTAGGAGACAAACTCATCAGGTTCTATCTGCCAAACTGTGACAAACACGGACTCTACAAAGCCAAACAGGTGTGTGTGTGTGTGTGTGTGTGTGTGTGTGTGTGTGTGTGTGTGTGTGTGTGTGTGTGTGTGTGTGTGTGTGTGTGTGTGTGTGTGTGTGTGTGTGTGTGTGTGTGTGTGTGAGAGAGCATGTGTGTGTGTGAGCATGTGTGTGTGTGAGCATGTGTGTGTGTGAGCATGTGTGTGAGCATGTGTGTGAGCATGTGTGTGTGTGAGCATGTGTGTGTGAGCATGTGTGTGTGTGTGAGCGTGTGCACTTGGGTTATGTGCCCGATTCATGACTCCTGTCAGTGTGAAGGAATCTCACCTGGTTGTGTGTGTCCAACCAAGATTGTGCCAACCACAGCTCCAGAAAGAATAATGTGTGTTCAGGCAGAGATTTGTACAGCACTGCTTACACCTTGGAGCACATTCAGCTAGTTTCACTATAGTGTCATCCCCTTGGCGCGGCATGACTATACACGCATGTGTGCCTTTCCGTGTGTGTGCCTGTACACACGTTTGTCTTGGAATGGGTGTATGTTTGCCACATGAGGTGCGGCTGCACACAGATGAAGGTCATAGCATATCTGAACAGGTGTGTTAGGTGGAGGTGTGTTACGGTGTGTAAAAAAAAACAGGCATTCTAATTTTTCTTTATCTCTCTTTCTCCTTCTCTCTCGCAGTGTGAGTCATCTCTTGATGGACAGAAAGGCAGGTGTTGGTGTGTGTCCTTCTGGAACGGAAAGAAGATTCTGGGATCCACTGATCTGGAGGGAGATGCTGAGTGCGCTTATGAGATCAACCACTGATGCAGAACACGCACACACACACACACACACACACGCACACGCGCGCACACACACACACACACACACACACACACACACACACACACACACACACACACACACACACACACACACACACACACACACACACACACACACACACACACACACACACACTAAACCACTGATTTTATTTCAATACCTGTTATTTATTAATTGTAAATGGTGGTGTTTGATATTCAGGTACACACTGTCATTGTTAATATTTTCATGCATTTACTTAAACTCTACAGCCTTATTTATTTCACACTATGTATCTCTTCATTTTGTTATTTTTATGTTAAGAATATTTATATAACTTTGCCTTATTGTTATTAGTGTTGTTATCATTATTATTATTATATGTGTATTTTTATCAGTGTATGATGTGCACATATGTATCTATGCCCTGAGTTACTCCATATTGCCGAGTTGATCTCGCTCTGGTCTTTAGGAGTTTGTCTGCTGGTTTACTTTTTAAAACGAACCAAACAAGAACAAAAGCACTCTGTGACCAAAATGTCTTTTAGAAGGATTTCTAATTGTTATTATGTTACTTTTCATTGTTTTTCATGTTCAGTGCCATGGTTTATTTGTTGTTGTTTTTTCTGATATGATTCATAGATGATGACACTCAACTACATAAGTGAATGCAAAAAACGACTAATTTGGGCATACTTACCCTCTAAGAAACTCAATATCCTATGGTCCTGTGGGGTTTGCAGAATTGCATGATGGGTAATGCTCCTGTATTGCCCCTGTTCTGACGGGTATCTACCTTGACCTACCTCCTGGTGCTTGTTTGTCTCTGCTGACTGTCTGTCTTCATTATTTTGATACATCCTCCTGTCAAAGAGGACTTTTACTTTACTGACGGGCATCACCGTTCTTTATCTGACCATGAACACATTATGACCACAAAGAACAAATTGTTGTCGTCTGACTGTGTGGTTTGACCGTGTTTGATTTGTGATGTGCGTGCTCTGTCTACATGCTGCTGTTGGAGAGAGAGAGAGAGAGAGAAGGAAAGAGAGAGAAAGAAAGAGCAAGAAGGAAAAGAGAGAGAGAGAGAGAGAGAGAGAGAGAGAGAAAGATGTTCTTTTTAATCCAAAGTGACCGACTGCTCACTCATGTGTATGGACACTTTTGTAATTGAGTTGTATTGTAAAAAAAAAAAAAAATATTTAATAAAAACATTTAACCTCAAATATGTTCACTTGTTCATCTTGGACATAAGCCTTTGGGCTTTATTGCATTTTTTTAATCAATCATTTCTTATGTACAGTTGAAGTCGGAAGTCGACATACATTTAGGTTGGAGTCATTAATTAAAACTCATTTTTCAACCACTCCACACATTTCTTGTTTACAAACTATAGTTTTGGCAAGTCGATTAGGACATCTAATTTGTGCATGACACAAGTCATTTTTCCAACAATTGTTTACAGACTGATTATTTCAATTATAATTCACTGTATCACAATTCCAGTGGGTCAGAAGTATACTAAATTGACTGTGCCTTTAAACAGCTTGGAAAACTCCAGAAAATTATGTTATGGCTTTAGAAGCTTTAGAAGTCTGGTTCATCCTTGGGAGCAATTTCCAAACTTCTGAAGTTTCATCTGTACAAACAATAATAAGCAAGTATAAACACCATGGGACCACGCAGCCGTCATACCGCTCAGGAAGGAGACGCGTTCGGTCTCCTAGAGATGAACGTACTTTGGTGCGAAAAGTGCAAATCAATCCCAGAACAACAGCAACGGACCTTGTGAAGATACTGGAGGAAACTGGTACAAAAGTATCTATATCCACAGTAAAACGAGTCCTATATCGACATAACCTGAAAGGCCGCTCAGCAAGCCATAAGCCACAGCTCCAAAACCACCATACAAAAAAGCCAGACTACAGTTTGCAACTGCATATGGGGACAAAGATCATACTTTTTGGAGAAATGTCCTCTGGTCTGATGAAACAAAAATGGAACTGTTCGGCCATAATGACCGTCGTTATGTTTGGAGGAAAAAGGTGGAGGATTGCAAGCCGAAGAACACCATCCCAACTGTGAAAATTGGGGGTGCTTTGCTGCAGGAGGGACTGGTGCACTTCACAAAATAGATGGCATCATAAGGTAGGAAAATGATGTGGATATATTGAAGCAACATCTCAAGACATCAGTCAGGAAGTTAAAGCTTGGTCGCAAATCGGTCTTCCAAATGGACAATGACCCCAAGTATTCTTCCAAAGTTGTGGCAAAATGGCTGAAGGACAACAAAGTCAAGGTATTGGAGTGGCCATCACAAAGCCCTGACCTCAATTCCATAGAAAAGTTGTGGGCAGTACTGAAAAAGCATTTGCGAGAAAGGAGGCCTACAAACCTGACTCAGCTACACCATCTTTGTCAAGAGGAATGGGCAAAAATTCACCCAACTTACTGTGGGATGATGCAGAAAAATTAATCCATGCTTTTGTCACTTCTAGGTTAGACTACTGCAATGCTCTACTTTCCGGCTACCTGGATAAAGCACTAAATAAACTTCAGTTGGTGCTAAATACGGCTGCTAGAATCCTGACTAGAACCAAAAAATTTTATCATATTACTCCAGTGCTAGCCTCTCTACACTGGCTTCCTGTCAAAGCAAGGGCTGATTTCAAGGTTTTACTGCTAACCTACAAAGCATTACATGGGCTTGCTCCTACCTATCTCTCTGATTTGGTCCTGCCGTACATACCTACACGTACGCTACAGTCACAAGACGCAGGCCTCCTAATTGTCCCTAGAATTTCTAAGCAAACAGCTGGAGGCAGGGCTTTCTCCTATAGAGCTCCATTTTTATGGAACGGTCTGTCTACCCATGTCAGAGACGCAAACTCGGTCTCAACCTTTAAGTCTTTACTGAAGACTCATCTCTTCAGTGGGTCATATGATTGAGTGTAGTCTGGCCCAGGAGTGTGAAGGTGAACGGAAAGGCTCTGGAGCAACGAACCGCCCTTGCTGTCTCTGCCTGGCCGGTTCCCCTCTTTCCACTGGGATTCTCTGCCTCTAACCCTATTACAGGGGCTGAGTCACTGGCTTTCTGGGGCTCTCTCATGCCGTCCCTGGAAGGGGTGCGTCACCTGAGTGGGCTGATTCACTGATGTGGTCATCCTGTCTGGGTTGGCACCCCCCCTTGGGTTGTGCCATGGCGGAGATCTTTGTGGGCTATACTCGGCCCTGTCTCAGGATGGTAAGTTGGTGGTTGAAGATATCCCTCTAGTGGTGTGGGGGCTGTGCTTTGGCAAAGTGGGTGGGGTTATATCCTTCCTGTTTGGCCCTGTCCGGGGGTGTCCTCGGATGGGTCCACAGTGTCTCCTGACCCCTCCTGTCTCAGCCTCAAGTATTTATGCTGCAGTAGTTTATGTGTCGGGGGGCTAGGGTCAGTTTGTTATATCTGGAGTACTTCTCCTGTCCTATTCGGTGTCCTGTGTGAATCTAAGTGTGCGTTCTCTACTTCTCTCCTTCTCTCTCTCGGAGGACCTGAGCCCTAGGACCATGCCCCAGGATTACCTGACATGATGACTCCTTGCTGTCCCCAGTCCATCTGACCGTGCTGCTGCTCCAGTTTCAACTGTTCTGCCTTATTATTATACGACCTTGCTGGTCATTTATGAACATTTGAACATCTTGGCCACGTTCTGTTATAATCTCCACCCGGCACAGCCAGAAGAGGACTGGCCACCCCACATGTGCTCTCTCTAATTCTCTCTTTTTTTCTCTCTCTCGGAGGACCTGAGCCCTAGGACCATGCCCCAGGACTACCTGACATGATGACTCCTTGCTGTCCCCAGTCCATCTGACCGTGCTGCTGCTCCAGTTTCAACTGTTCTGCCTTATTATTATACGACCATGCTGGTCATTTATGAACATTTGAACATCTTGGCCACATTCTGTTATAATCTCCACCCGGCACAGCCAGAAGAGGACTGGCCACCCCACATAGCCTGGTTCCTCTCTAGGTTTCTTCCTAGGTTTTGGCCTTTCTAGGGAGTTTTTCCTAGCCACCGTGCTTCTACACCTGCATTGCTTGCTGTTTGGGGTTTTAGGCTGGGTTTCTGTACAGCACTTTGAGATATCAGCTGAAGGGCTATATAAATCAATTTGATTTGATTTGATTTGGGAAGCTTGTGGAAGGCTACCCGAAACATTTGACCCAAGATAAACAATTTAAAGGCAATGCTACCAAATACTAATTGAGTGTATGTAAACTTCTGATCCACTGGGAATGTGATGAAAGAAATAAAAGCTGAAATAAATCATTCTCTCTACTATTATTCTAACATTTCACATTCTTAAAATAAAGTGGTGATCCTAACTGACCTAAGACAGGACATTTTTACTATGATTAAATGTCAGGAATTGTGAAACTGAGTTTAAATGTAGTTGGCTAAGGTGTATGTAAACTTCCGACTTCAACTGTATGTAATCCGGCTAGAGCATCCTACTATTTTTAATGATCAAATAATTATTGACGATAAGATAAATCTTGATGCCCTTGGCAGTGTGTGTGACTGTGTAGTCATGTGGTGAATGTCTCAGTCATATAGGAGTATGTGCATAAACAGCCCTAGCATAAAGCTACAAACTTTGACTGCATCTGAAATGGCACCCTATTCCCTATATAAAGCAGTACTATTGATCAAAGCCCTATGGGGATTAGGGTGCCATTTCAGACACAGCCATTATCTGTAACACAGAAGAATGTGTTGCTAATGAAACTGTTTCCTCAATATATTGTGAAACTCCAACCAAACAACCAACCCAACCATATAAACACACATACACCTTGCTCAAACTTCATGTTGTTCTGTCTTGTTGCGCTGTAGCAGTGCCCGAGGCTCTAGGTTGTGTGTCTACAGTGTGCTGTTCTCTATCTCTCTCTCTCTCTCTCTCTCTATGATGAGAAAAACAGTACCTCTGAACCTTTTCATCAACTATCAAAATAGATTCCTCTGGTCATCTTTTTGGTTGCCAACTGCCTCCCTGTCTGCTAGAACATTTGATGTAAACACTTTATTGAATGTAGGCCTACTTACTATAACTCTGAAGTAGGACAGTATTGAGTACTGAATGTAGGTCTACTTACCACAACTCTGACGTAGGACTGTGTTGAGTACTGAATGTAGGCCTACTTACTATAACTCTGAAGTAGGACAGTATTGAGTACTGAATGTAGGCCTACTTACTATAACTCTGAAGTAGGACAGTATTGAGTACTGAATGTAGGTCTACTTACCACAACTCTGACGTAGGACAGTGTTGAGTACTGAATGTAGGCCTACTTACTATAACTCTGAAGTAGGACAGTATTGAGTACTGAATGTAGGCCTACTTACTATAACTCTGAAGTAGGAAGGTATTGAGTACTGAATGTAGGCCTACTTACCACAACTCTGAAGTAGGACAGTGTTGAGTACTGAATGTAGGCCTACTTACTATAACTCTGAAGTAGGACAGTATTGAGTAATGAATGTAGGCCTACTTACTATAACTCTGAAGTAGAACAGTATTGCGTACTGAATGTAGGCCTACTTACTATAACTCCGAAGTAGGACCGTATTGAGTACTGAATGTTGGCCTACTTACTCTAACTCTGAACTAGATAGTATTGAGTACTGAATGTAGACCTACTTACTATAACTCTGAAGTTAGACCGTCTTGAGTACTGAATGTAGGTCTACTTACTATTACTCTAAATTTGGACAGTATTGAGTACTGAATGTAGTCCTACTTACTATAACTCTGAACAAGACAATATTGAGTACTGAATGTAGGCCTACTTACTATAACTCTGAAGTAGGACAGTATTGAGTACTGAATGTAGGTCTACTTACCACAACTCTGATGTAGGACAGTGTTGAGTACTGAATGTAGGCCTACTTACTATAACTCTGAATTTGGACAGTATTGAGTACTGAATGTAGGCCTACTTACTATAACTCTGAACTAGGACAGTATTGAGTACTGAATGTAGGCCTACTTACTATAACTCCGAAGTAGGGCCGTATTGAGTACTGAATGTACTTCTCAGCTCTCTGAGGTAACACAGCCTAACTTGTAAAAACACCCTCGAGCCGTTCAACAGTAAATGAAAATAGTGTTTATTTTTTTATTTTAAAAAGACATTAAATACAAATTATATTTTAACAAAATAATGTTCCTTTCTCAAAGAAAATAATAGCTGTGTGATTTTCTAGATTAGTAACATGAAAAGCTTTTTTTCTTTAAAGAATCAAAACTCTTTAAACAATAAAAGTTGAAACAAAATGTAAAAATAAAGTACAATTACCCGTGAACAGAAGAGAGATTCTTACATGACCACCAGAAAAGTGACAAAATGTTAGAGAGACAGAGGTGCCCCTGGATGTGGACCGAGACTGAGACGGGATGGCATTGTGTGCACATTGCTGTGCACGTTTGTGTGAACATTGGTGTGTACGGAGAGAAGTGTTGGAGCAGTGACCGATGGACTGACTGAGAGTTTCACTTGACTACAGACCCATTGGATTACACAACAGGATTGGGCTCCATTCCATTCAGTTCATTCAGAAAAGTCAGTTGAAATTCAAATTCAACATTTCCTCATGAAGATTTTCAGATTATTGTATTGACTGAATAGAAATAAAACTGACCCCGACTTTGTTACAAACCAATTAGTCTACAGACCAGTGACCTGAGTGCCTGAGTGCCTGACCGACTGACAGTTACCGTGGACAACAAACCAGAGATGTTTAAAGTTTACAAAAATAATTATAGAAGAAAATGATAATTTAAAAAATGTAACATTCATTAGTGATTACATTCCCCAAAATACGCTGAATCAACTTCGAGTTTGCTCTACAATCAGTGAGTCACTGAATTGTTGGTAAGAAAAAAACGTAGTTTGGATCAGTTTATAATTCTTTCTTAGATAAATAACTTCTTTATATATTTAATTTGAAGTACCATACATGTGTCAGCCACATAGCCACGAAAACATTTTGAATATAGAAAAAGACTAACAAAGAACTGGGAAGGAGTGGGGCAATATCTTAAACATAATTGAATTATCCTCCCCCGTAATCAAGTCTTCAAATAGAATGGCTTGCAGCCTCAGCGGGTTGGTTGGTTTGAAGATGTTGTTGTTGTTTGTTTTAAAGTGTGTGTGCATCCAATTCCATGCTACCGAGCTACTGGGCTAGCATTCCTTGTCGTGCACACTCCACTGTTCAAGTCTGCATCTTCAATGGCATCCTATTCCCTATGTAGTGCATCACTTTTGATCAGGGCCCATAGGGAATTATATACGAAATATGGTGCCATTTCAGACACAGGATATGTGAAAGCGTCATACAGGAAGCAGGGAGCACTTCTAGGAGGACCACGCCCCCTCCCTCAGACCCCCTGTCTGCTTCTTGAATGCATATTTGGTGCTGCATCCACCTGGTGGAGTTATGTTGGCATAAGATCATACAAGCATCTCCAAGAAACAATATCAACAAAAATAAAACACACTTTGCATAGAATGGAAATTGTGAGGAGGGGCGTTTGTTCTCTAGGCTGAGTAAAGTCACAGTCAGAAGTGCTTGTGTAACATTGTTTTTTCTTTTGTTGTTGTTGATGTTTTGTTCTACAGTGCTATAAACCTTGTTAAATGTTGCACCAATTAAAAGTTATGACTACTACGCTACAATGGGTAGAGATGGTCTTTAACTGTGAGGAGCGCTGTAGGGAAGTTGGTTGGGTGCAGCTAAAGTGCTTTAAGTGGTTGTGCTTGGCCTCGAAGCTGGCTCCTATGGCATAGAGAGCAGCCCGGTCCCACCGAGCATGCCCAGTCTAAAGGACCCCACACCAGGACATATGCACCATAGACAGGAAGAGTACTGCAGATAGAGGGACCGTGTTGTCATGACAACACCACTGGCCCTATTTCCTGAATGAAGAAGTGATGGTTTGGCTAACTATGCTAACCCAATCCGCCAGCTAGCTAACCAGACCAGGGCTGCAGGGTGGTAACGTTATGTGAGAACCTGTTGATTCTTTTTTTGAATCCCCATGAACTTTTGCAAAAGCAGCAGCTACTCTTCCTGGGGTCCTATGAGGACCGCAGAGGGCTAACCAAGGAAAATGAGAAAGGGAGGGGTAGGGGTCAGGGATGGGGAAGAGGGGGAGAGGGGCAGTGTGGGTTTAAGGCACCGTCTCCATTCCTTTCCTTCCCCCTAAACCTGTAAATGTGACACAGCACATCGGGCGGGACAAGCTGGTTGCTATGGAGACAGTGGGGAAGGCCAGTGGTGTCCAACATGGCAGGGAAGAGGTCAGAGGCTGGCCTACCCATAAGCCTTCACTTCATAATGATGGATCCTGAGAAAGGGGAGGAGTCTCTGCATGACAGGATAGAAGGGGGCAGGGTTTGGATGTCAAGAGGTTTTCTTACACCTCTAAACTGAGCTTATTGAAAGATAGCATTTACACACACATACACACACACACACACACAAACACTCATACATGCTCACACTCATGCTCACACGCAGGCATACACACATGCATGCATACACACACACAAACATACACAAGCACGTTGCGTTGGGTCACAGTCACAGACAAGTCCTCTTTAAAGTGAGTGGAAAAGTCCCTCCATCCTCTCTCTCTAAAATAATAGTGCAGATGTTTAGTTTCTCTCTCTGTTGTTTTCATACGAGGGGTAGCTAGAGGTTCCCATAGCACAGAGCAGATAGCTGCAGATGATGGACAGAAGGCTTGGCCTATTAGGCTGTGCTGTCCCAGTCTGCCCCTCCCTCCCTCTCCCTCCCCCACCCGGCAGTCATGTGACCTGAGGTCAACGGTCCGGCACTCTTTCGACGGTTACGTGCAAGGCAGGAGTTTAAAAAAGTATCTCTCTCTCCTATTCCTCTCTTCTTCTTGCCTTATTCTTTCTCTCCATCACTCCATCCTCTCTCTGCCTCTCATTTGTTCTCCAGGTTGTTGCACTGGGATTCTCCTCTCTCCTTTCCATCATAGCCAGGAAGAGGCTGACCATACTTATCCACACACCAGCAGTAACCCCTCTTCCTCCCTTTGGAAGGACGGCACTGCAGAGAGAGAGAGAGGGAGAGAGAGAGAAAATGATTGATTTAATGCAATATATTAACAACCTACAGTCTGTCATATAAAATTCTTGTCATCTTTGACTAAACTAGGAAAGGAGCTTTTTCTGTCAGACATTAACAGCCTTCAGGTGTAAATAGTTGACACCAGCATGGGAGGGAAGGGATAAATAACTAAGACCATTCAACTAGCCCTGGCCCATAGCCATAGCATAGAAACATTCAGAGAGGGAGAACGGGACAGACAGAAAGACAGACAGGAGAGAGAATGACAGAATGACAGACAGACAGACAGACAGACAGACAGACAGACAGACAGACAGACAGACAGACAGACAGACAGACAGACAGACAGACAGACAGACAGACAGACAGACAGACAGACAGACAGACAGACAGACAGACAGACAGACAGACAGACAGACAGACAGACAGACAGACAGACAGACAGACAAGCAAGAGAGGGAATGAAGACAGTAGGGGAAAGAGGACAGAGAGGGGAAAGAGGACAGAGAGGGGAAAGAGGATAGAGAGGGGAAAGAGGACAGAGAGGGAAAAGGACAGGGGGATATGACAGAGGGGAAAGAGAACAGAGACAGAGAGGGAAAGGGGGAAGAGGACAGAGAGGGGAAATAGGACAGAGAGGGGAAAGAAGACAGAGAGGGGAAAGAAGACAGAGAGGGGAAAGAAGACAGAGAGGGGAAAGAAGACAGCGAGGGGAAAGACGACAGAGAGGGGAAAGTGGACAGGGAGGGGAAAGAGGACAGAGAGTGGAAAGAGGACAGGGGGAATATGACAGAGAGGGGAAAGAGGACAGAGAGGGGAAAGAGGACAGAGAGGGGAAAGAGGACAGAGAGGGGAGAGAGGACAGAGAGGGGAAAGAAGACAGAGAGGGGAAAGAGGACAGAGAGGGAAAAGAGGACATTATTTAACCAGGAAGGGCTCATTGAGACAACATGAAAAACTGCAAGTAATCTAGTAAAAACCATTGAATTCACAAGAGAATAACAACATTTAAAATAAATAAAAAGCAGTTTACATGTTCTGGAAAGCATTTGTAAGAGACGAAGCACAGCGGTAAATAACAGTATCATCAGCATAAAAATGAAGTTGTGCATTTTGGACATTTTTGTCTAAATCAGTTATATAAATAGTGAATAAGAGAGGACCAAGTCCATAGCCTTGGGGCACACCATTCAAGACAGACAATTTAACAGACTTCAGCCCATCAAATTGAGTGCACTGAGTTCTATCAGACAGATAGTTAGCAAACCATGCAACTGCATGCTCCGAAAGACCTACACTCGACAATCTCTGCCTTAGTATAGCATGATCAACTGTATTAAAAGCCTTAAAGAGATCAATAAAAAGTGAGACACCACCGTGCTGTTTTTGCCAATGGCTTCAGTGACATCATTTAAAACCTGCATGGCTGCTGTAATTGTGCTATGCTTCTTCCTGAAGCCCGATTGGTACATTGATAAAATAGAGTTAGTAAATAAAAACTCTTTTAGCTGTTCACTCACAAGGGTTTCAAGTATTTTCACCAGGGGTGACAGCTTTGAGATTGGCCTATAATTATTTAAAAGAGTTGGATCTCTCCCTTTTAAAAGTGGTAGGACAAATGCTGATTTCCAGATCTTTGGAATTTCACTACATTCCAGGGTTAGATTGAACAGATATGTAAGTGGTTCAGCTATGAAATCAGCTGCCAGATTTAAAAAGCAGGGATCCAAAAGATCAGGACCTGCAGGCTTTCTCTGATCTAAGGATTTCAGGGCTTTATGTACCACCTGCACTGAGAATGGCAAAACACAGCCTACCAGATGATACAAAGTGCTCATTGAAACAATTCTGCATTTCAGGTTTGTCATATACAGCAACAGAGTCCTTCAAAACACATGACGGTAATTCATTAACATTACAAGACAGCTCAGAAGAAAACCATGGATTATCCTTCCCTTTAACCCTGAACCTGCGGAATGGGCCATGTTTGTTTACTATTTGGGAAAACCCATCATGAAAGAATTTCCAGGCAGTTTCCACATCAGGGATAAGCTCAATCTGCTCCAGTCAAAATAAAACAAATCATGAAAGAAAGCCTGCTCATTAAAACACTTCAGATTTCTCTTACGAATAAAACGTGGGTTTGTCTTAGGAACCTTAGTATTTCTAACAGCAACAACAGCACAATGGTCACTTAAATCATTACAAAAAACACCAACCGCAGAATATTTATGTGGAACATTTGTCAATATCAAATCAATCAGGGTAGATGTATCTGGGCATTTAAGATTTGGGCGAGTGGGTGAGTTAATCAACTGGGTAAGATTCATAGAATTACAAAACATTTTTAAATCATCAGACACCGGCTTTAACCAACACCAGTTGAGATCACCAATCAAGATCATTTCACTGTCAAGAAGTTTAGACATAAGGTGTGTCAAAGAAGAAAATGCATCACCGAGAGCAGAGGGGGGTCTATAACAGCCAATCACAGTCATAGAGAGCAGAGGGGGGTCTATAACAGCCAATCACAGTTATAGAGAGCAGAGGGGGTCTATAACAGCCAATCACAGTTATAGAGAGCAGAGGGGCGTCTATAACAGTCAATCACAGTTATAGAGAGCAGAGGGGGTCTTTAACAGCCAATCACAGGTATAGAGAGCAGAGGGGGTCTTTAACAGCCAATCACAGTTATAGAGAGCAGAGGGGGTCTTTAACAGCCAATCACAGTTATAGAGAGCAGAGGGGGTCTATAACAGCCAATCACAGTTATAGAGAGCAGAGGGGGTCTTTAACAGCCAATCACAGTTATAGAGAGCAGAGGGCGGTCTTTAACAGCCAATCACAGTTATAGAGAGCAGAGGGGGTCGATAACAGCCAATCACAGTTATAGAGAGCAGAGGGGGTCTATAACAGCCAATCACAGTTATAGAGAGCAGAGGGGGTCTATAACAGCCAATCACAGTTATAGAGAGCAGAAGGGGGTCTGTAACAGCCAATCACAGTTGTAGAGAGCAGAAGGGGGTCTGTAACAGCCAATCACAGTTATAGAGAGCAGAGGGCGGTCTATAACAGCCAATCACAGTTATAGAGAGCAGAGGGGTCTGTAACAGCCAATCACAGTTATATAGAGCAGAGGGGGTCTATAACAGCCAATCACAGTTATAGAGAGCAGAGGGGGTCTATAACAGCCAATCACAGTTATAGAGAGCAGACGGAGTCTATAACAGCCAATCACAGTTATAGAGAGCAGAGGGGGTCTATAACAGCCAATCACAGTTATAGAGAGCAGAGGGGGTCTATAACAGCCAATCACAGTTATAGAGAGCAGAGGGGGGGCCAATCACAGTTATAGAGAGCAGCGGGGTCTATAAAGCCAATCACAGTTATTGAGAGCAGAGGGGTCTATTACAGCCAATCACAGTTATAGAGAGCAGAGGGCGGTCTATAACAGCCAATCACAGTTATAGAGAGCAGAGGGGGTCTATAACAGCCAATCACAGTTATAGAGAGCAGAGGGGGTCTATAATAGCCAATCACAGTTATAAAGAGCAGAGGGGGTCTATAACAGCCAATCACAGTTATAGAGAGCAGAGGGGGTCTATACCAGCCAATCACAGTTATAGAGAGCAGAGGGGGGGTCTATAACAGCCAATCACAGTTATAGAGAGCAGAGGGGGGGGGGTCTATAACAGCCAATCACAGTTATAGAGAGCAGAGGGGGTCTATAACAGCCAATCACAGTTATAGAGAGCAGAGGGGGTCTATAACAGCCAATCACAGTTATAGAGAGCAGAGGGGGTCTATAACAGCCAATCACAGTTATAGAGAGCAGAGGGGAGTCTATAACAGCCAATCACAGTTATAGAGAGCAGAGGGGGTCTGTAACAGCCAATCACAGTTATAGAGAGCAGAGGGGGTCTATAACAGCCAATCACAGTTATATAGAGCAGAGGAGGGTCTATAACAGCCAATCACAGTTATATATAGCAGAGGGGGTCTATAACAGCCAATCACAGTTATAGAGAGCAGAGGGGGTCTATAACAGCCAATCACAGTTATATAGAGCAGGGGGTCTATAACAGCCAATCACAGTTATAGAGAGCAGAGGGGAGTCTATAACAGCCAATCACAGTTATAGAGAGCAGAGGGGGTCTATAACAGCCAATCACAATTATAGAGAGCAGAGGGGGTCTATAACAGCCAATCACAGTTATAGAGAGCAGAGGGGGGTCTATAACAGCCAATCACAGTTATATAGAGCAGAGGGGGGGTCTATAACAGCCAATCACAGTTATAGAGAGACCCTTTGAAACCTCAATATTCAAAGCAAGAAAATCCAACTGTTTACAAATAGTTCCAGACTTCTCCACACTTACAGGGAATTTAGATGTTACATATGTAGCCACACAATCATGAAGTGGAACGACATTTATTGGATATTTCAAACTTTTTTTAACAAATCAAAAACTGAAAAATTGGGCGTGCAAAATTATTCAGCCCCTTTACTTTCAGTGCAGCAAACTCTCTCCAGACGTTCAGTGAGGATCTCTGAATGATCCAATGTTGACCTAAATGACTAATGATGATAAATACAATCCACCTGTGTGTAATCAAGTCTCCGTATGAATGCACCTGCACTGTGATAGTCTCAGAGGTCCGTTAAAAGCACAGAGAGCATCATGAAGAACAAGGAACACACCAGGCAAGTCCGAGATACTGTTGTGAAGAAGTTTAAAGCCGGATTTGGATACAAAAAGATTTCCCAAGCTTTAAACATCCCAAGGAGCACTGTGCAAGCGATAATATTGAAATGGAAGGAGTATCAGACCACTGCAAATCTACCAAGACCTGGCCGTCCCTCTAAACTTTCAGCTCATACAAGGAGAAGACTGATCAGAGATGCAGCCAAGAGGCCCATGATCACTCTGGATGAACTGCAGAGATCTACAGCTGAGGTGGGAGACTCTGTCCATAGGACAACAATCAGTCGTATATTGCACAAATCTGGCCTTTATGGAAGAGTGGCAAGAAGAAAGCCATTTCTTAAAGATATCCATAAATAGTGTTGTTTAAAGTTTGCCACAAGCCACCTGGGAGACACACCAAACATGTGGAAGAAGGTGCTATGGTCAGATGAAACCAAAATGGATCTTTTTGGCAACAATGCAAAACGTTATGTTTGGCGTAAAAGCAACACAGCTCATCACCTTGAACACACCATCCCCACTGTCAAACATGGTGGTGGCAGCATCATGGTTTGGGCCTGCTTTTCTTCAGCAGGGACAGGGAAGATGGTTAAAATTGATGGGAAGATGGATGGAGCCAAATACAGGACCATTCTGGAAGAAAACCTGATGGAGTCTGCAAAAGACCTGAGACTGGGATGGAGATTTGTCTTCCAACAAGACAATGATCCAAAACATAAAGCAAAATCTACAATGGAATGGTTCAAAAATAAACATATCCAGGTGTTATAATGGCCAAGTCAAAGTCCAGACCTGAATCCAATCGAGAATCTGTGGAAAGAACTGAAAACTGCTGTTCACAAATGCTCTCCATCCAACCTCACTGAGCTCGAGCTGTTTTGCAAGGAGGAATGGGAAAAAATTTCAGTCTCTCGATGTGCAAAACTGATAGAGACATACCCCAAGCGACTTACAGCTGTAATCGCAGCAAAAGGTGGCGCTACAAAGTATTAACTTAAGGGGGCTGAATAATTTTGCACGCCCAATTTTTCAGTTTTTGATTTGTTAAAAAAGTTTGAAATATCCAATAAATGTCGTTCCACTTCATGATTGTGTCCCACTTGTTGTTGATTCTTCACAAAAAAATACAGTTTTATATCTTTATGTTTGAAGCCTGAAATGTGGCAAAAGGTCGCAAAGTTCAAGGGGGCCGAATACTTTCGCAAGGCACTGTATGTATGTATGTATGTATGTATGTATGTATGTATGTATGTATGTATGTATGTATGTATGTATGTATGTATGTATGTATGTATGTATGTATGTATGCATGCATGTATGTATGTATGTATGTTTTCAATCTCTCTCTGAAGGGTTCTGTGTATCAGGCTTGCGGGATTCTAAAGTAAGTTTTTAAGTCTGTGGGGTCATGCTGAGAAAAAAGCACCTTGTTGTTGATAGAGAGCAAGAGACAAGTCAAATCAAATCAAATTAAATTTTATTTGTCACATACACATGGTTAGCAGATGTTAATGCGAGTGTAGCGAAATGCTTGTGCTTCTAGTTCCGACAAGTAATCTAACTAACAATTCCAAAACTACTGTCTTATACACAGTGTAAGGGGATAAAGAATATGTACATAAGGATATATGAATGGGTGATGGTACAGAGCAGCATAGGCAAGATACAGTAGATGGTATCGAGTACAGTATATACATATGAGATGAGTATGTAAACAAAGTGGCATAGTTAAAGTGGCTAGTGATACATGTATTACATAAGGATGCAGTCGATGATATAGAGTACAGTATATACGTATGCATATGAGATGAATAATGTAGGGTAAGTAACATTATATAAGGTAGCATTGTTTAAAGTGGCTAGTGATATATTTACATCATTTCCCATCAATTCCCATTATTAAAGTGGCTGGAGTTGAGTCAGTGTCAGTGTCAGTGTGTTGGCAGCAGCCACTCAATGTTAGTGGTGGCTGTTTAACAGTCTGATGGCCTTGAGATAGAAGCTGTTTTTCAGTATCTCGGTCCCAGCT